>NW_027397063.1:8195773-8404236 GCF_003265705.2 Callorhinus ursinus
TTTTTTTCCTTTTCCTTTTTTCCTCGTGGGCAAGTTACTGGAACCTTTTAAAAAATGATTATTTATGGTGCAAACTTGGAAAAGCAATTATGCCTGTTTTTCAAGTTCCCACCCGCCCGTGGCCTGTGCTACAAAGTGCCAATCAGCAAGATCCCCCTTGAGAGGCCTCTAGGCCAGTACATGGTTATTCAGCTACCCCGTTGGAGAACCCCAACTTGGATTTAAACATATTTTGAAATTACATGTCAGAGATGTTCCCAGCCTTCTTTCAAGTTCCTAAAGATATAAGTTTACCAAATGCTCAAGTAATAATGATTCTCAGAACTTACAGCAACAGAGTGGGAAGCATGAGAGCTGCCTTTTAGACAGCAGCACACATGCTACTCTGTAATGGATGGACGGATAGATACCCTGCAGATTTTCCCCATTCGTTTTCTGAATAATTGCTTCAGGGAACTCCAAGAAGGACCATTGTCAGCAAAATCTAAAACTCTATACCAGGGGTCAGCAAACTTTTTCTCTACAGGCCCAGATAAGTAAATATTTTCAACTTTTTGGGCCACATGGTCTTTATCACAACTCTGCGGTTGTACTCCCAAAGCAGCCACAGATAATGCATACACCAATGGGCAAAGCTCTGTTCCAATAAAACTTTATTTACAAAAGCAGGCAGGCCGATTTGGCTGTGTGTCATTATTCGCCAGCATCTGCTGGGCCTGCTATCCCTCTGAGGAAGACTCTGTATGGGGTTTGAACTCATCTATATACTTTGCTTTCCCTCTTTTTTTTTTTTCCCTCCCTTAAATGCTGCTATGTTCCACACATATTTCAGTTATGGTCTTGTGTCATCTTTTTTCTTGAAGGTAAAATGTTGGATTGGGTGGAGTAGGGAACTGACTCTTGAGCTTGATGTTATAGATCAGTCTGATCACGATGTTGGCCTGGGCATATCTCATTTTTTTTCTTCCCATGGGACCCATCTGGGTTGGGCACAGTCTTAGGGAAAAGGGTTTAGACTTGGGATTGTGCTCAGAAACAGTCCAGTAAGTATGAAGGCAATGGAGAAAATGCTCTTTAGGTATCTTGGGGGTAAAGCATGTGCCTATTAACTAAACAACCAGCTTAGGGAGTAAATTACATTAGTAATTCTATTAGAGACCGTGTACATATATGTTTATGAACAGTGGCCTGTATGTAAAGTATGCATTAAACATATGCATTAAATTCTCAAGAAGTTGATGTATTTATTAATTATCAATAATCAGGCCCCATGGGTGCTAATTTCACATACGGTCCACTTGGGGCCATTTGCCAATGTCTAGTCTCTAGGGGAAGATGGTTTAGATGGAGATAATGATGATGAGTGTGGAAATCAGGAAACAGGAGGTCCTCAACGCTATCTTCAGGCAGACCCAAGCCCTGAGTGACCCCAGACTGTTTTGCTTCTTGAAGAGATTCCCTTGAGGGAATTGACCTTCTAGGTTATTTCCCACCTATCCAGACTGGAGCAGGTCCCAGAGGAATAAAGCAAATAATTTCCAGGAATTCACCCTGGTGAATTTCTTCTGTGGCAGGTAGAGATGGAAGGATGCTTTGGGTAGCTTCTGGCCTCACCTTAATTCTACCATGAAATCTAAGCATCTAAGAACATTATAGGAGTGAAGCCCTTGAATATGAAACTGAAGCTGATTAAGGATACCTCTTCTTTCACACAAAAGCCCCTCAAGATACACTTTGCAAAGATATACTTTGTATGGATTAATTTATGAGTAAACTCTGTCATCTCTATGTGTAGTATGATACCCATTGATTAAAAAGTAGGCAGAAACCTGTGGTTTGGCCTTCAAATATTGAGCTGGGGTCATTTGAATTCCTGCTTTATGTCAGCTCTCATAGGGAAGTAAAGGAATTCCAGAGACTTACCTGTACAAGGAGAGACTTTGTCTATTTTCATCTTTCTTGACAGTTTGGAAATCTTATTGTGTGGCCTGGGTTACAGAAATAGACAAAACAAAATAGAGAAATCTGCTTTGTAGGAACAGACTTGGAAAATGTGGTTGCTAAGATAGTGATAGGCTTTATGTAGGGGGACTTTCCATTATCATTATACTCAAAGAACCAGAAAAGTGAACTCAGATGAAAAACATACCTTGGGTACTTGGAAAGTGTGCCTCTATAGAGAGGTTGTGTAAAACCCTATCAAAGGAATTCTCCATAGGAAGACTTGAGAATTTGTTTACGGCTTTGGGATGAAAAGTACTGCCCAAGTTGTTTTAATTACTGGCTGAAATTTGATGGAAAGAGGAAAAAAAAAGTCCTCCAGATGATACAAAGTAGACTTATTTCCTCATGCTCCATGGATAATTTTTGGAAAACATTTTCATTTTCCACTCTTACTTGACAAGCTTTGAATATGTATTTTCACTGCATATCTGAACATCTTTCCTGGGTTCCAGAACTGTGTTGTCCAATATGGTTGCCATCAGCCCCGTGTTGCTACTAAGCACTTAAAATGCAGCTACTGTGACTAAGGAACTGAATTGTTAATTTTACTGAATTTCAGCTAATTTAAGTTTAAATAGCCACATGTGGTTATGGCCACTTTATTGGGGGCAGGACAGATATAGAGCATTTCCATCATCGTGGAAAGTTCTACGTGGTGCTCTGTTCTAGAGTGTGAGAGATCCAAGTTTTATTCACAGAGTTGTTTTTAATACTGAAAACTTGATTTTCTCCCAGCTGACAAAGTGTAAAAAGGAAGGCTATGAAGAAGGTAACTTTGCTTCCATTTTATTCAGTCTTAACATTTGTTCAAAATTCTTTTCCCCCTATTCTGAGTAATTCCATTTCTTTTTATCTTCAGCATTTTGTATTTGTTTTTTCTCATGCAGTGAAATACAAACATAGTAATTTCAGGAAACTCTTTACTTAGTTGTGCTTGAAATATCCTCACTAATCCTTAGAGTCATAACTGAGTGGCCAATCCCATATTCTTAGTAGAAAAGACAAGAAAGAGAAAGACTTGTTTTCTTTGTTTGTGCCAAACAGGAAAATGCTGCAGTTTAGCAATAGAAAATTCAGAGGGAGGAAGCTTTTTAGGTCTTGAAAATGGACTCAGAGATGTGTGTGTTAATGTACCTTCCTGCTCTCTTTAATTTCTCAGGAGGATATCTGTGAGTATCCAACTTAGGCTTTTGTTTTGTTTTTGTTCTCGGTCTCAACATTAAGTACACCTTAGCTTCAGGAAAAAGAATAAACCTTTATTTTTATTTTTTACTTAAAATTGAAAAAAATTAAAATGTATTCAGCTTACATCAAGCCTCCCCCTCTTATACACACAAAACATCCAGAAGATTTTGGATACACTTTTACATATTTGTTTTCCTATTTGAATAATGGGAAAAAAGTTGAACAATAGTTTACACGTTGATGTCTGAAGGATATATAAAAAACCTGAAATATTTTGACAGAAAAATTTTTCAGCAAGCACATTTGAGTGGACAGTATGTTTCTTTTTTTTCCCTTAAGGTCAGTTTTGTAGGCTAAGAGACCATGGAGTTGGAAATTCGTGCTTGTACTGAAGGAACCTTTATTTTTAGGTCATGGTTTACAACCTTGTGTAAATATATTTCAGAATGTACGTAATGATCTCAAAATGGTCATATACCATCAAAATGGTCAAAATGATAATTTTCTGATAATTCCATCGGGAAAAACAAATTGAAAGTGAAACATGTTGAAATTATGAGGGAGCAAGCCAACTGAGGGCACCAGTCCTGTCTGTTTTGTCCCCGGGGTAAATCCAAGTGCCCCCAATCCCCTGTGCTGTACTTGGTTTCTATAGAATGAATGCATTTAAATGTACCAGTCAGTTTGTCTATTATTATGGAGTAAGAAACATAACCACAGGAACACTGGGGATCAGGGCCTCCTCTGGATGATTTTCGAGGCTGGAGACCCTATTGTCCAGAGAGGCAGGTGGTGACTTGGGATAAGCAGCCCCAGAAAGGTTTCTAGAGAGGCAGACCCAAGTGTCAGAGACAGATGGGGTTCACGGTCCCTGCTGGCATTTATACTTTAAGGAGCTTCCTGGCTTTCTGGTTGATGTAAAGTAGAAGGATGGGAGTGGAGGAGAGTCATTCCTTAGGTCCACATCAACACCCACATTCCCATTCTTTCCCTTTTATCTTGTCTCATCTGTAGATTGTCAGAAAAATACATCAGCAGCATTGCACCCCACTCAGAGGATTGCCAACACCTTCTCCAAATAAGAGTGATCAACATATTTAATAGACTTCAGCTGTGTTTTTGGGCGATCTGGCAAAAAACTTAACTGAAAAAAAAGAGTCAGATTTTCAAAAAGAAGCACTGCTTTATTGCTTAAATGTGGAAATAATAGAGACCACCAGCTAATAGTTTTGTGAAAAAGAAAGTTAAATATGTCCGTTGCTACTTCAATCGCGTATCCGTAAATGGAAGGTGACAAAGGGGAGTAATACGTGAAAAGGGGCTCAAGTTCCGCCCTGAACTCATTACTATTCTGAGCTCTCCACCCACAACAGTGATCTGCATGTCATCTGAAGAAGCTGAGAAACAATCTGCAAACCCTCCAACCATGCTGTCTCCAAATAAATAAAGGCACAGTGCGATTCACTTTTCAACGTCTCCCTCCCTCCCTCCAACCCTCTCTTGCCTCTGTTTCTCCCTGAAAGTGATTCTTGACTTTGAGCTTTCCTCTTGCCCTTGGATGCTGGCTGGACTCCAAGCAGCAGTGGAAACTTGTGAGTTTGGCAGACCTGACTTGTGAAATTATGCAGTTTGGTACATTTAGCCCATTTAGCCAAGATGTGACAGCAGTGATGTGATGTATGCAGAGAAAGGCATGATTCTTGACAGCTGTTGAGAGTCCTTCAAAGAAATATATGTCCCCTACAAGCTTTCATTCTGAAGTTGGTGCACACCTCCGAGGTGGCCCAGAAATCATACAGCAGCTCATCTTGTTTCTTCCTTCCTCCCTCCCTTCCTTCCTTTTCCTTCCTTCCTTCCTTCCTTCCTTCCTTCCTTCCTTCCTTCCTTCCTTCCTTCCTTCCTCTCTTTCTCTCTCTCTCTCTCTCCATCTTTACATTCTATGAACTAATTAAGCTCTGATTTTAGTATATGTGCTGCCGAAGCGAGCACCTAATTAAGCTCTGAAAAACCATTTAAACACAAGTAGGGCATGATTTCAACACTTCCAAAAAAATAGAAATAAAAAAGAGGCTGATATTGAAATCTTGTTTTCTCTAGCCCTGCCCCCAGAGCCTCAAAAACATTTAATAATAAATAGATAAAACTCCACCGAGGACAGAACCCCCACCCCCCAACATTTTTGTATTAGTTGGGGCTCTTGTCTCTTTCTACATCTGGGTTTATAGGTAACCTCTTTGAGCCTCCCCGACTCTTCAGTTCTCTAAGCAGAAGGAGATGAGAGCTCCTAGGACTTACTATAAAGATGGGATTTAAAACTCTGTGAATCTTAAAATATGAATAACTGAAAGGAAACCCGAGTGCCAGTTTTGACTTTCCCATCTGGACTGGTCGTGGCTTTTATTTCCTCTGCACCTGCCTCTCATCCTTTTCTTTGGGAACAAACACAGTCAGCAGGGTATCTAGAAAGGATATTAACATATTCAGGTTTCCGGTTTGGGAACAGCAAGTCTCCTGTTCCCCCAGCCCCCCTGAAGTGAGGTGTGGAAGCATCCTGATGTTTTATTGCCCTGATGAAAGAGCAGGAGGCAAAGACAGATTAGGTTTTGTGGAATGGGGCAGCCAGGAAATAAAGGTGGCTGGGTCTACTTCTAGGAACGGTGTGCACCTGACATTTATTGCCTGCCTGTCCATATTCTCATCCTTGGAATTAGAGATGGGCTTGCTTTCCTGGCCCCCTTGTTGCAGCAAGAGCTACTATGGCTGTTGCTGCCGGACATCGTAAGGAAGCCTCATGCACGCTGTCTGTGGCAGATTGCAAAACGTGGTCTCAACCTTCACCCCTCCTTGGGCCCATGTCTCCTTTCAATGTGACTTTGCAGTTCCTTCTATCAAAAGGTAGCATCTGTTTTCCACTGCACATGGGCTGACCTGCTATGGTCTTTAGAATGTGGTAGAAGTGATGACGAGCCAGCAGTCGATGACCTCTGTTGCAGAATTCCAAGATGACCACAGTGACCCTCACCCAGGGTAATCTCCTTGCTTTGAGTTGGTCAGAACCTGGGAGTATGATGAATTATCACTGTTATGAGTACGTTGTAGCAGAAGGGATTTTTAGAAAATATAATTAGCTTTACCAATCAGTTGACCTTAAGACAAAGAAAGTATCCGGTGGGCCTGACCTAATCCCACAAGCCACAAGACAATCTGGGTCTGGAGGTCAGAGACTGGGGAAGTCAGAGATCTGAAGCCTGGGAACTATTGGAAGCGTCATTTCTGGTTGGAGAGGGCCCTGTGATAAGGAGTGTGGGAAGCCTCTGGTTTGCTGAGAGTGACCTCTGACTAACAGCCAGCAAGGAAACAAGGACCTCAGTCCCACAACTGCAAGGAATTTAATTCTGCCAACACCAAGAATAAGGTGGGAAGCAGATTTTGTTCGCCCTAGAGTCTCCAGACATGAACTCAGCCCAGCTTTTTTCAGCCTTGTGATGCCCAGAGCAGAGAAGCCAGTCATGTTCTGCTGAACTTCCGATTTGCAGAACTGTGAGCTAGTAAATGATTGTTGTGTTAAGTTCATGGTAATTCTTATTACAAGAGTAGAAAATTAAAACAGTTTCAAAAGACCTGTGCATTTCTGTCCTCTCCTGGAACCTTGCCAAGGTCCTGAGACCTTGCCCAGACTCTTCTACAGGGAATGGAGCACAACTGAAGTGCCCCACTGCAGGCTGAGATGTTTCTAGAAGCAGAGCCATGTTACCCCCCCCCCCCCGAAGCCCGAGGGAGTTCAGCCCAGAGTAGAACGACCCAGCTTATCCTAGTCTAGGTTGCTAACCTGCAGAATCATAAGTGCTGCAGTCTGAATATTTGTGTCCCCCCTAGGTTCATATGTTGAGTCCTAACCCCTGTGTGATTAGGGCATGAGGACAGAACCCTCACGAATGGAATGGGTGGTCATATAGGAGAAGTTCCAGAGAGATCCCTCGCCCCTTCTGCCATATGAGGTTACAGCAAAAAGGTGGCTGTCTATGAACCACAAATCAGGCTCTTACCAGACACCAGATTTGCCAGCGCCAAGGTCTTGGGCTTCCCAGCATTCCAAACCATGAGAAATAAATGTTGTTGTTTATAAGCCACCCAGTCTGTGGAATTTTGTTGTAGTAGTCTGAACAGCCTGAGACAATGAGCTACAAGAATGACTGTTGCTTGGTCTGTTATGTTTTGGGGTGGTGTGTTACCCAGTATTATCTCATTGGCACACCATCTATCCTCGTGAGCAGGCCCCACCCTTTGGATGTCTTTGCTTAATGCTGACATGTACATTATCACATTTAGAAGGGGTGGACTGATTGTGCTGTCTCGTGCCGAGACCTCATTTCTGTGAAGTATTCAGGAAGCAGGCTACCTGAGAGCCAATGAAACTGTGGCCCAGGTTTTTCTTGTTCAGATGGAATCTTTTCCTCTGAGGGGTGGGGACCTCAGAGGATTTGGGTGTGTTGCTAATAGTGTGCTGGTCATTGTTATACACTATGCCTCTCTCTCTGGGAAACATTATTCATACAGATTTCTTTACCCTGACCTGTGGACCCTCATCTAGTCTCTTTCCACATGACCACCCCACTTGTCCCAGCCTTCTTTTGTTCTGGGTAAGGGAAGAGAAGCTTAGTGCACTGAACCCCAGAGGGAGAGATGCATAAGTATGTCCATGACCTAGAGTCTCTTGACTTTATGAGTCCCCGTCACCTGTGCATACCCTCCTTGGAGACCTGGGACATTCCTTTGCTATAGCATCTGTTGTATTGTCTTTGAGAGTCCACTTGTTTCCTACACACTAGACCCTGTGCTCCTGGCACGCAAATCCTTTGTTTTATTCATGTCTGACTCGTGGCACACATCCAGTGCCTGACACCCATGGGCACTCAAATATCCATTGAATAAATGTGACTACATATGAGGGTATACATATGACCATTTTTCTGTTAAAATAATTTTTTTGGCCATTCTTTAAAAAAAAAAGATTTGAAATCATGAAGAGACAAAGGTCCCCAGGCATGATATCTCTGTGCGGTATGTAGGGCTAGAAATAGCTGTTGGACGGGGCTGGAACTTCAAAGGCTGCAGGGCACTAAGTGTCGCCATCTTTGATCTCTAGTCTCTATCAGAGAACAAAAGGGCACGAGAGACTGGGGAGCTGATAAAAGCAAGCATCTTGTTCCAAGTTCAAAGCAGTGCTTTTGTGACCTGTTACATTATTAGGAGTGACACATCCCACCCGCGCGCTCTGGACAAACCTTTGGGTGTCACCACCTCTGTCTGGGCTACGAGCTACGGGCACCTCTCTCGGCTGTAAGTGCAGGGTCTGTGGCATCCCCGGGCAGCCAGTGGTTGACTCCAATGACTGCTTGCTTCTAAGCCAGGTGTGTGTTTTATAATCCGTCAGAGCTATTGTTTCATTCCTGTCCTAAAACATCAGATTTAGGGGATACTTAAGGACACAGAAGGAACAATTGAATCTCATTTCTGAGATGAGATGTTTTCACTGGCAAGTATAAATGTCTTCATCAAATAGTTGCTTCCAAGCAGATTCTGAATATGGGGAAGTGTAATTACAATACAGAATATGGCACTTTTTCGGGGATTGGGTATTTATAGGTTCTGGCTTCATCACATAGGATCTGTATGATTGTGGGTTGCTCAATCTCTATAAGCTTCAATTTCTTTACATGCAAACTAGACATCATAATATAAACAGGGTATTGTGAGTGCTGGGGGGCTGCTCACTCCTTACTCCTGATGTTTCTTTGCATTTGGAAGGACCTCCTTGTTTCCTTTCTCCCCTCTCCATTATCAGATGAAGGCGAATAGACGCTCCACTTCTCCCTCACTCATTCCAGAATTCATTTACTTGATTGGTGGGTATGAAAGAACATGTGTAGTGTGCCTTACCCTCTATCATTTCTCCTGGGGGCAGGCTGCTTACAGGGTGCCGGAACTTTTTCTGCTGGGATGGGACAAGGACAAAGGGAGGTCTGCTGCCCTCCCCCAGCACCACCTGACTTATCCGTCATGGTGGGCTCTGCCCTATGATCCTTGCCTCCTGGTAATCATGTCCCAGGAATCATGTGTAATTTCCCCTCCCCTTAAAGGGTGGGCATGACCTGGTGACTTGCTTCTAACAAACAATATGGCAGAAGTGATGGACTATCACTTCTGAGATTAGGTTACAAAAAGATTGTGATTTCTGTCTTTCTGGACCCCTCTCTCTATCCTAGAACCCTCGAGCCAAGCAAGCTGCTCTGTTAGAAATAGCTCTAAGGAGAGGTCCACATGGCAAGGCACTCATGTCTCTGGCAATAACCAGCAAGGAACAGAGGCCCTCAGTCCAACAGCCTGAGGAACTAATCCTGCCAATAGTCAGTGAGTCTGGAAGCCAGCCTTCTCCCAGTTGAGCCTTTGGGTGACCACAGCCCCTGCCAACACCTTGGTCGTAGCCTCCTGAGAGTCCCTGAACCAGAACCCTAATCAGCTCTGCTGCATGAAGATTCCTGACCCCCATAAATGGTGAGGTAAGAAATGTTTGTTATTTAAAGCTACTAAGTTTTGGGGTTATTTGTTACACAGCAATAGGTAACTAATAGAGCTGGACAGACCTGGGTAATTCTTGTTTTTTTTTAAGATTTTATTTATTTATTTGACAGAGATAGCGAGAGAGGGAACACAAGCAGGGGGAGCGGGAGAGGGAGAAGCAGGCTTCCCGCTGAGCAGGGAGCCCGATGCGGGACTCGATCCCAGGACCCCAGGACCCCGGAACCATGACCTGAGCCTAAGGCAGATGCTTAACGATGGCTCCCCTAGACCTGGGTAATTCTTGTTCAGTTTTGGGAAGCCCTTTGTCCCTCCAGTGTAAGTGTATTCTCCAGCCTCGCCCAGATTGGTCAGAAAGATGGTGGTTTGTTCCCCACCTGCATTTTTCTTTTTGTCTTACTTCCCAATTGTTTATTAATTCGAAACCTGGACAAGGGAGAGATGTGTTATTTATCACCTGCCAGCCTTCCACAAAAATCCTCCACATGAAGGCTTTTCGTAGGGGTTACTTGTCTTTAAGAATTGCTGTAGGGATTGCTGCAAGTGAAGTTAGTAGTTTTGCCTGAGACAGCATTTCCCCCGTCTCTCTGCTATCGCTAGAAATGCTCATGCTCTTTCTAGTCCTGTTACAGGTTTATGCCCGAGGCTTCTGCGCTTTGAAGTCTCTCCATCTCCAAACCCAATTCACAAACTTTTCCAAGGCCCCTGTCTTGGCTTTCCGTTTGCTCCTCCTATCAAAACCTCCCCATCTGAAGCCCAGATCCCAGGAGTAGAAATCTCAAGTTCCTGTGAAGTCAGTGTGGGAGGAATTTGGGGGCTTAAGCAGAGGCTGAAATTTGGGATCACTTCAGGAGGAGGACAGGCTTTCCTACCTGATCGTAGAGGCATGCCCATGTTACTTCAGGGAGAAGCAAAGAGAGAAATCCGGACTATTATTAAATAGTTAGACTTCTCAGAAGGTGTTAACGAGGCTGCAAGCATTTGGGCACCCTTTGGTTTTTCTCACTTTTTCTTTCTCAGTTCAGGGAATTTAAATGTGTGCACTTAATTCCAAGGCTTTGGTCACTCCTGGACATTTCTCAAACATGCTCCAGGATTGCCCCGGGACAAATAGCCTCTCACTTGGAGTCATAGCTCCCTGGAGGGCAGGGAGTGGGCACAGTTTGGCCCTCTCTGGAGGGAAAGAGGGAGAGACGTGGGGCCTGGCATCTCAAGAAAGTTAAAATGTGCTGTTTCCATTTCTTCCCTTGCATCCTATTTCAGATTCTGTTTTTTTTTTTTTTTTGAAAGGATTTAAAAACAGGAAAACAGCATTTGGATTTTATAAAATACAACAGATCAATTCCTACTTGTGGTTTTACCCTGGAGCCTGGCATAGAGAACTGTTCTAACAGATATTTTTCAAAAATCATTAGGCTCACCAGAATTTAAGCTGGCCCATGACTTTTGGATTGGATCCATTTTTTTTTTTTTTAATCTAATACTTTTCCACCCCCAGTGGTCTCTGGCCTTTAATCCTGCTCTCTATAACACAAAATTTAGGAAAAAAAACATGTATTTGCCCACTGAAGATATGCTTTCATATTCTTTCACATTCATGGGTTTCTGAGCAAACATAACTGCTTGAATAGGAAAGAAAAGCACAGCTGATGAATTTCCTACTGTTTAGTTAGCTTCCATGATTTTTAATAATTCTCAATTTCTGATACCAACCTCTCAATTTCCTTTGGGGCTACCCTGGTGATATGCTTATTTTTGTATCTGCATTAGATTATCTAGGGTAATCAAAAATCATTGGTGATAGTTATTAAAAAAGTGTTTTATTTTAGGAGACATTATATAATTTTAATGTACAGTTAATATGTAATATATCTGCATAGTTAATTTGTGAAAGTCCCTGTCATTTAACTGGGGCACTGGATTAGTTTCCTATTGCTACTGTAATAAATTACCAAAAACTGAGCATTTAAAACAACACACTTTTTAAAAATCTTACAGTTCTGGAAGTCAGGGGTCTGAAATGGGTCTCATGGGGCTAGATGTCAGCAGGGCTGGTTCCTTCTGGAGGCTTGGGGGCGGGAGGATCTGTTTTCTTGCCTTTCCCAGTTTCCAGAGGCTGCCTGTATTCCGTGGCTCATGGCCGTGCAGGGCTCCAATCTCTGTTTCCTTTGTTATATCTCCTTTGACTCTGACATTCATGCCTCCTTTCACTTACAAGGACCCTTCTGATTCCAGTGGGCCCACTCAGGTAATTAATTAGTCACATCTACAAAGTCTCTTTTTGCCATGGAAGGTAACACATGCACAGGTCCCAGGGATGAGTACGTGCCCATTTTCAGTGGACAGAGTCATTATTATCTTAGCCATAGGCTTTTTCAGAACACTTACTTCGGCGTCATGAAATAAAAGGGTCTCAGACTGTCTCTGTTTGATGGTTGGTACCAAGGCCAGGATGAGACAAATGCTACAGTCCTTATTATTATTATTGCTATTTTTTTTTTAGAAAGGATACAACAGATTTTATTGCTGTTTTCTTTTGAATTCTCAGGTAACTCTGAGACCATTTTGGTTTGCCAACTTGCCCTATTATAGAAGGGATCATCTTGAATTCAATAAATCAACCATTCAGTGTCTTTTCATGTCTTCTGCCCGTTTTTTGACTTGATTATTTGTTTTTTGGGTGTTGAGTTTGAGAAGTTCTTTATAGATCTTGGATACCAGCCCGTTATCTGTAGTGTCATTTGCAAATATCTTCTCCCATTCTGTGGGTTGCCTCTTTGTCTTGTTGACTGTTTCCTTTGCTGTGCAGAAGTTTTTATCTTGATGAAGTTTTGATCCCAAAAGTTCATTTTTGATCCCAAAAGTTCATTTTTGCTTTTGTTTCACTAGCTTTTGGTGATGTATCTTGAAAGAAGTCGCTGTGGCCGATGTCAAAGAGGTTACCGCCTATGTTCTCCTCTAGGATTTTGATGGATTCCTGTCTCACACGAAGGTCTTTCATCCATTTTGAGTTTATCTTTGTGTATGGTGTTAGAGAATGGTCGAGTTTCATTCTTTTGTATACAGCTGTCCAATTTTCCCAGCACCATTTATTGAAGAAACTGTCTTTTTTCCATTGCATATTTTTTCCTGCTTTGTCGAAGATTATTTCACCATAGAGTTGAGGGTCCATATCTGGGCTCTCTATTCTGTTCCATTGGTCTATATTCCTGTTTTTGTGCCACTACCATGCTGTCTTGGTGATCACAGCTTTGGAATATAGCTTGAAATCGGGCAACGTGATGCCCCCAGCTTTGTTTTTCTTTTTCAACATTTCCTTGGCGATTCGGGGTCTTTTCTGATTCCATACAAATTTTAGGATTGTTTGTTCCAGCGCTTTGAAAAATGTCATTGGAATTTTGATCGGGATGGCATTGAAGGTATAGATTGCTGTGGGTAGCATCGACATTTTAACAATGTTTATTCTTCCGATCCATGAGCATGGAATATTTTTCCATCTTCTTCAATTTCTTTCATGAGTGTTCTGTAGTTCCTAGAGTATAGATACTTTACCTCTTTCATTAAGTTTATTCTGAGGTATCTTATGGTTTTTGGTGCTATTGTAAATGAAATCGTTTCTCTAATTTCTCTTTCTACAGTCGCATTGTTAGTGTATAAGAAAGCAACTGATTTCTGTGCATTGATTTTGTATCCTGCCACATTACTGAATTGCTGTATGAGTTCTAGTAATTTGGGGGTGGAGTCTTTTGGGTTTTCCACATAAAGTATCATGTCATCTGCAAAAAGAGAGAGTTTGACTTCTTCTTTGCCAATTTAAGAAGACATACAAATGGCTAACAGACACATGAAAAAATGTTCATCATCATTAGCCATCAGGGAAATTCAAATCAAAACCACATTGAGATACCACCTTACATCAGTTAGAATGGCAAAAATGGACAGGGAAAGAAACAACAAATGTTGGAGAGGTTGTGGAGAAAGGGGAACCCTCTTACACTGTTGGTGGGAATTCAAGTTGGTATAGCCACTTTGGAAAACAATGTGGAGGTTCCTCAAAAAATTAAAAATAGAGCTACCCTATGATCCAGCAATTGCACTCCTGGGTATTTTCCCCAAAGACACAGATGTAGTGAAAAGAAGGGCCATATGCACCCCAATGTTCATAGCGGCAATGTCCGCAATAGCCAAACTGTGGAAAGAGCCAAGATGCCCTTCAACAGATGAATGGATAAAGAAGATGTGGTCCATATACACAATGGAATATTACTCCGCCATCAGAAAGGATGAATACCCAACTTTTACATCAACATGAATACCCAACTTTTACATCCTCCAGTCCCATCACATGGGACTGGAGGAAATTGTGTTAAGTGAAATAAGTCAAGCAGAGAAAGTCAATTATCATATGGTTTCACTTATTTGTGGAACATAAGGAATAGAATGGAGGACATTAGGAGAAGGAAGGGAAAAATGAAGGGGGGGAAATCGGAGGGGGAGACTAACCATGAGAGACTATGGACCCTGAGAAACAAAGAGGGTGTTAGAGGGGAGGGGGGAGGGGGGATGGGTTACCCCTGGTGATGGGTATTAAGGAGGGCGCGTACTGCATGGAGCACTGGGTGTTCTACGCAAACAATGGATCATGGATCACCACATTAAAAACTAATGATGTACTGTATGGTGACTAACATAACATAATAAAATTAAAAAAATAAAAAAAATAAACCATTCAGTAAAGAAATCATTTAGTTTCGGAACGAGCAGGTTTAGACTGCCTGAAGCTACACGTCTTGCTATAATAAAATAGGAGCAGACTGTTTCAGATTACTACATGTATGCAGGCACACACTACATGTAAAATAAAGGCACATTTAACATCTACAGAATCTACAACCCGTCACCGGAAAGTTTCCACAAAGGCAAAAAGACCTGTCAGGCTATTCTTTTGAGTTTATCCACCTGCAGATTTTCATTTCCTGGCATACTTCAAGTGGAATAAAATCTTGATGATCTGTCCAAATTTCATCTGCCGTAATGAACGTTACGGATTGTTAAAGGTGACCACCTCTTGTGCTTCCCGTACATGGAAATCTCCACTGATTCCTCACTGCCCGCTTTAACTTTTCTCGTGCTTTCTCCCCCTCATCTGTTAGATGAACATCACCAAAACTGTCCTTTCCACCTTTTTCTGAATATCCCTGATTTCCAGCACCTCTCCCTTTTTTGTCTTATTGTCCTCTGCCTGTACATTGCTTCTCTTTTCTTCTCCACACTAATCTTAGATCTACTAACTGAAGGTCCGAATCACATTATTTGGACTTGGTGAATTCTGCAGCGCCTATGACGCACCCTGTTCACTTGGTATTTCGAGCAGGCTATTTTATTTGTGGCAAGGTGCAACTTTGAAATGTTCACGAATGTATTTTTTTTCCCCTGGTCACGATTTGTCTCCTGTCCCTTCCCTCCTTTTCAGGCAGCTGCCAGAGCACTAGGGTTTTATTAACTTGTCCAAAGGATGCTATCGTTGAGGGAACAGAAGGCAAGCTGAGGACAAAGCAGAAGGTGACACCCCACAACCCCCCCACCCCCCAGATGGGATCTATGTGACGCTCCTCAGGCACTCCTGGCTGCCCTAAAGCTAAGGAGAGGAAAAACAAATAGTTAATCTGTAGAGATCACAATCTTGCGAGACCTGAGTCTTCCTCAGTTTACAAATGTCTTAGCAATCTACAAGAACAAAGCATTTCTATCAATAATCTAGCTTCCAGAAGGAAATGTAGATACAATTAAATGTCCTTATAACCTGCAGCTCATTGACAGATACTTGAGGTGGGCAGAGTATAAAGTTCCTCCAGGAAGCTCCCAACTGTCTTCATGTTAATGCCTTGCTAGAGGGAAAAACAATCTTCACTTGCTAATGGCAAGGCCTCTGGTATCCTGTGAGTCTTCTTTAACATGAAAATCCTTTTGAAACCTCTCTTTTCCTTACCTCCCCCAACCCCATAGTAAATAATCAGCCACCCCTCACAAGCCCAGTGCAACAGCTCTTTCTGCCCACGGGTCCTGTCTCCATGCTGTAATAAACCACCATTTTGCACCAAAGGCCTCTCAAGAATTCTTTCTTGGTCGTCGACTCTGGACCTCACCCCACCGAACCTCACCTATATTCCAAAACCCCATCACTATAGCCAAATCAAAGAGTTAATTCTCAGTTTTTGGGTTTTGAAAGCCTGGCCTTTGAATTTCACAAGGCAAGGTTCAGAAGGATATGGGGTCATAAGGTCTGTTCCAAAGCCAGTGAACTGTAAACAGGTGTGTGTGTGTGTGTGTGTGTGTGTGTGTGTGTGTGTGTGTGTACACGGCGGGGTCGGGGCAAGACTTCCCCTAAGGGTGTACAGGGACATGGGCATGTCACCAAATCAGCTTCCAGATCCTCGGATTCCCTTTCTCCTCTTTTCTCAGATGGCTCTGCCTACAGACACACGATCTGCAGGGTTTAGTCTTGTTTTCACACTTGCCCTTTCCCCATTCCCCCCTTATTCTTGCGATGTTGAAAAAGCTCTGAGCACCAAACCAAGGGACCTTGTGAAATAGGGGTATCGAGAAAGCAACCTGCTGAGCTGACTGGCAAACAGGGCCTTTTACAACTCAAATGGCTCCTGATGCTTTGCTCTAAACAAAATTGAAGACCTGCTCAGGATTATTCAAAATAATCTTTGCTGTTAGGCCACTATGCTATGTTCAGGATGTAACTCTGAAAAAGTTCGAAGAGTTGAAGAACATTGCTATAACAAAATCTATTCCGTTTCTAGCTACTTATTTTTTTTTTAAGGTTCTTTCAGTGCTGCTTATTAAAACAAGGAATGGCATTAATCCTGGCCTTTGTGCCATTCTAGCAACAAGTAATATTCATTCATGCAGAGATGAACCAATTAGGAAAAACAAACCAATTCTGTCCAATTTAATAAGAGATGAATTTCTGGTAGAATTTGAACTGTTTTTTTAGAATTTGAATTTTTATGTTTATTAACATTTTAAATATATTTGTATTGTTATGTGAAGTATAAAGATATGTTGCCAGAAGAAAAATTAAAAAAACAACAATGCAGTAGAACCTGTATAGTCATAGGAAATTTAAAAAAGTGTAAATTTACATTCTTCTTATTTTTTTAGTAGTGAATTATGATAGGCTTATTTAGGAAAATTCTTTCAAGTATAATTTATTGTATTAGAATAAAGTTCTGTGGGGGAAAATGGAATGGAAACATGACTTTGAGGAATGTTATAAAACAAGATCACATGTATAATTATATTTTTAAATGGACAATGGTGTGTGTCAAATTCCTTTGGAATTTAGATTCCATTGGAAACATTTAACAGAGTGGAGTAACAGCTTTATTTTAGACTTGCAGTATTAACAGCTCACTGAGAGTCACATCTAGCAACTACTTAAACTTATGATAATACAGAGATGGCAACTTAAAATGTGTTAGGTAGGGGTACAAAGTCTTTGGAAATTATTTTAGGGCATAGATGAACCAAAAATGTTGAACATCTGATCGTACAAATCATCCATAATGAATTTAAAAACAAGATTTCAGATGAGGTTAATAACCTATAGGCCTGGGATAGGGGTTGTTGGCAGAGAGCATTGTTTCCAAGACCAATGGAGGTGGACTCGCCTCTGACAGTGGGTGGGGCTTGGGGCGGGGCTTGGGGCGGGGCTTGGGGCGGGGGGATGATGGAACTTGCAGAGTCCAGTCTGAGAACTTCAGAACCACAGCCCTCATTCTGGTCTGCAATCTCTGGAAGCAGGTGGTATGTGGCTAGGAGCAGGGGGGTAAAGATGGCTTCATGGGGGAAATGCCTGGGATTTTAGAAATTTTCGTTCATGTGGTTTCTCCTAGTGTCCCTTCTGGGTTGGAAGCCCACAGCAATTACTCATCTTATTAGTGCTCCCTGTGTAGCTTATCTTCCTTTCCGGTCTTACTTTTCCCACTGCCTCATTTGTGCTTCCTGAGATCATCTCCCAAATAAACTACCTGTGGCCAAATTCTGTTTCAGGGTCTGCATTTGGAGGCCTCCAAACCAGGCCATGAACCATAAGTTACTTTCTTCAATAGAATACATTTAATTTCAGTTCAATTTAACATGCGTTTATTGGGTGCATGCTAGATTGGCTCTTGGGACACCTGATAACTACTTATTGATTAATTAATCAGAATGGAATTGCTGGCAGTATCATCTGGTCTTCTTTCTACTGCATGTTCATAAAGAGATTTGGAAAAAAAACTGACGTTGTATGTATTAATCTTAAAAAGAGATGGTATGTGTAGTAGAAGCTGATCTGTCAGAGGCAAATGCAAATGACATAAAAAAACTTGAATATTTAGTGGATTCTTTTGGAATAACTGTAATTTTTCAGTAAACATTTTTTCCTTCTTATGAAATTTGTTGCTGCTCCCTCATGGCAAGCGGGAACCATAAAAGAACGCAAGTGTAGTGTCTGGTTTTAAAACAACAGTTAAGCTTTCTTTGCAAGGGCAAATAAGAATCATGTTCTGTTCTGGAGTTAATAGGAAATAAGCAAGATTTTCCCCTTAACTTTCATTATGGCTCATGCAAATGCTGGTAATGCAGTTATGTAAATGTGTAGCTGAGGTTTGGAATGCTGCCTTTATTATTTAACTGTAACGTTATAAAATGTCTCATTTGCATATTACATTTTTTTTTTCCCTGCAGTGGTCTAAAGTTTATAAACAAGCTCTATTTTTTTTTTTTTTAGAGAAGGACTTAAAACAGAGGCTTCTGGCAGTGAGAATATAGAATCTTCCCCAGTATTTGCTTTGAGCTTTGGACAGGGAGGCAGGCATGTTTATGACTACAAGTGGAGAAAACTACAATTAGAGAGAAACAGTAAGTGCATTTGGATGGCTCCTCTCCGTGTGTGAGGTTGAGCAAGTGGTATCCTCACTTCTGTGTTGGAGAAGATGGAGGTCACTCAGAATCATCACCAATCCACCGGTGTCCATTGGTTTGCTTTTTGATGCTCAAAATCACTGAATATGTTCTCCCTTCACTGTAGTGTTGCAGCGTTATAAAAAGGAACAGACGCGGGTTAGGAAAAAGAAAAAGACACAGAATGGCAAGACAGTACCAGCTGCTTATATCCATAGAAGTCTGAGCTGGAGAGAAGCTTAATTATAATCTACTCTAAAAGTTATTTTTGGGCTCTTACTATGTGCGAGGCTCGGTGCTAGACACTTTACAAAGATGACCTCATTCCATCTCATTTGCATATTATTCTTTAAAGGGGAAAAAAGTGATCCAAAGAATTTTCAAATGACTTAAAAAAAACCCCAAAAAACAAATAAGCAATTTTATACAGGTAGCCTGGGCAGATTTGTTTTACAAATCCTCATTCCATTCATTTTGCAGTTTTCTGTTTTCCAGCATCCTGCAGTCCTTTTTTTTTTTTTAAGATTTTATTTATTTATTTGAGAGAGAGCATGAGAGGGAAGAGGGTCAGAGGGAGAAGCAGACTCCCTGCCGAGCGGGGAGCCTGATGTGGGACTCGATCCCGGGACTCCAGGATCATGACCTGAGCCGAAGGCAGTCGCTCAACCAACCGAGCCACCCAGGCGCCAGCATCCTCCAGTCCTGTTGACTTAGCTTCTTATTTACTTAGAAAAGCTGAGTTCATCTGAAATTGTGGGACTTCACTGTACACTACCTTTTTAGGTTTTACTAAAAACTATCCCTAAACTTCTATTTTTAATTTTTTTTAGTATTCTCTTTTATTATTATTTTTACTATTCTCTTTTTACTATTTCTCCTTACTTTTTTTTTAAAGATTTTATTTATTTATTTGACAGAGAGAGACAGCGAGAGAGGGAACACAAGCAGGGGGAGTGGGAGAGGGAGAAGCAGGCTTCCCGCCGAGCAGGGAGCCCGATGTGGGGCTCGATCCCAGGACCCTGGGATCATGACCTGAGCCGAAGGCAGACGCTTAACGACTGAGCCACCCAGGCGCCCTCTTTCTCCTTATTTTGACCTCTGTTTCTATACTAGTTCTAGACTGAAGACAAAACGATATCTCCAAACTCATGATGATTCAAATTTTTTCCCTTGAAAAATCTTGTTAAAACACTTTTGAAAGTTAGCAGTTGTCCTTTCTAGACCTGTTTGTTTAGATCTCCAGAGAATGGCACCAAAGATGTGTAGAGCATGTTTTCTTTCTACCAATAAGTAATTTTTAAATCAAGGGTTTGGTGACCACATTGGATAGCTATTTATTTATGAGTGAGGGTGCCAGACTATTTTAGCAATGCTATTAACCTTGGAATAGGGTTGGGCTCAAGAAATATTGAGAAGAATTAGAAGTTTGTCTCTGAAGTTCCTCTACCTCTGGTTTTGTGCCTTCGTCTGATCTGGGGCAACACTTCCTGCTATAGTCAGGACCTAAGGGTGGAGCCCACCCAAAACTCCCTCCAGGCCACATTACTGTATATTCTGTGGTCCCCCAGGACCCTAACGTGATGAAGCTTTAGTTGATTTTTGTAATTCATGGTAGTTATGTTTTTATAAAGTCTCTGCCAACACCGAATTAGCAATTATGAAGCCTTGTTCCTAGGAGAAATACAGATTTACGTTCCTGTGAGCCTCTGATCACAGTATTTTCAACAACTGATTAATCCATAATCTTGTTTTATTCGTTTCTGTTTTAAAAACATCTTATTTACCATATACTGTTGATTCGTTAACACTGATGTCATGGAAAATGCACTAGCAAGTCATGCCTGAAGGAAGCTTCTTCAATATAAATACCGGAGAGCACTTCAGCACCGTGCGTGGGGTGGGGGGCCATTTTAAACAGTGAAATCACCAACCAAAAGCACAAAAATTAAAAACAAAAACAAACACAGAGCAGTGAATAGTGTGCAGAAAGGATACTTGTTTTTAGAGTATGAGAGCTGAAACAAGAAGGCAGAGCATTGCCTTGTTTGACCCCAGCTTGGAATGTTGTGTTGGGCAACTGAAAATTTTTGTCACTTTGTGTATATCTGTAAATGACCAGGAAAGCTCCTTGAGTATTGATTTTGGGGTTACAAATACATTTTAATGAGTAGGCAAATCTGGGAATAATGAGGATCGGCTGTATTCCTTTTTGAACGCATTTTCATTTTCAGAGATGCTTCCAGTGTATGTGGGTGGGCAGTTGGGAAGCTACTGGGTTCCTTCAGACTTCATCACATGGATGATTGCTCATACATAGTGAACTGCCTACTTCCATTCCCCAGGAAAGGAGCAGCCAAGTGGGTGTACCTTGGGGGCTTGGTTGGGCAGAGTCAAGTACAAGCAGAAAGAGCCAGAGATTGAGCAAGTTTGCACCTTGGGAAAAGGTAAAAGCAAAGGAACTTAAAACAGTGATCCTCAAGTGCAATGCACTGGCAGGGATGGGAGATAAGGTCAACAGATGGGGAGCCCGTGGAGGAAGCATTAACTGAGACCACACACCAGCCGAGAGCGGGTTGAAAAGGCCAGAACTCTTGGGTGAACACAGCTGTGGTGTCAGAGTTGTCTCTTTTTGGGAACTGTCTGTGTCAGGCATAAGTAGATTTCTCTGGGATAAAGGCACAGGGTTGTGGGCCAGGACAGTACCTTGGCTCACGCCTGAGCTCACTGCACACAATCAGCAACAGATTATGCAAGAATTATTGGTATTTTCATCTCCTTTTCTGTCTCGTCATTAATCAAGTTGACCTGATTTTCTGAATTCACTGGGACCTCTCCCTTTGTCTCTTTCTTCAAACCACTTTTTTGTTTGAAACAAATGAAAGTGTATTTATATGCTGTAAATGATTCTCATTTCACGAGGAAAATAGCTGCATGTGTAACATATAGAGTAATCCTGTTCTTATACAAGTTTATCCATTAAACTGAACTCTCTGGGTAAATCATTCTCAAATATTTTCCTTTTTGAAATAAAGATTGTATTCAGCCTTCTGTGTGTTACTCAGTCCCATGTCACAGTAGATAGTCTTTAAGCATTTTTGTTTTCTTAGCTAGGAATATTATGTGGTTCCATTGTTTCCAAACTGGGGATGATTTTTCCTAGCCTTTATTCTTTCAGTCTCATCTCATGGTTTTTTCCTGCCCTATTCCAAAACACTCTCCACACCCTACCTGTACAGGAAAATGTATTTATATTTTGAACAAAATTAACAAGTCCTAATGCATTTTCCCATGTTATTGCAGCTTTGCAAAAATCAGGGGAGAACATAGGCAAAGGGTAGGAAAAATATGTCTGGAATGACATAGTAAGGTACAATGGGAAACTAAATAATCAAGTTGGAAAAGGATGCTAAGAAGTCAATCAATAAATTAGAACTGGGATATGATAAAGCTTAGAAAAATTTATCCATAATGTAGAAGAGCATTTTATTGATGAGACATTAAGATGATGATATAACAAAATTTTGAACAACAGAGGGTTCCCGCATTCTTCACACCAACACAACTCCGTAAATGTCATCTTTTTTTTTTTGCCCTGGGGTATAGGGTGGCAGTCAGGACTTCAGCTCAGGTCAGACAGACTTGGGTGTAATTCCAGGCCCATCATTGCTGACTCAACAAGTTATTTAAGAGTATTTCAGCTTTAGTTTTCTTAGCTATATGGTGGCCTAAATAGATAATGCATCTAAAGTGATTAACAAGATATGTGAGACAAGTGAACTTAACACTCATATAATTTTTTAAGAACCTGTATCTCTTAAGCTCCTGCTGTGTACCCTCTTTATGTCACCTCCCCTCTGAGGCTTTCCTGGATCCTTGTTGCCTTGTTTCTAAATTGCCTTGTTCTGGCCTGAGTGTCACAGACAGACTGGAATGAAAGTGAAGTTGTTCCTGTTTGCCTCCCTTAGATCAACAGTTCCTAAAACTTTTTTGATGATTCTTCCTCCCAATTAGTAAACACTGTTCTGCATACCCTCTGATTTAAGTTGGGTTCCCCTAGAAGCAGATCCTGAGATAAGGATGTGAAAGCAAGTAATGTCTTGGGAAAGAACCCCAGGAAGTGCCCTTCAAGGATTGGGGGAATTGAGACAGGGAAGGGAAGGAAGCTGGTAAGCGGTGCATTTCTGAGCAGGTAAGCTTGTCAGACAACCAGGGCTCATTCCCTCGGGGGCTATACAGGTACATCAGGCCTGAGGGTTGGCGCCCCTGAAGGCGAGGACCCTGGAGAGACGGCCCTCTATTGTCAGTCAGTCAGTGGTCCAGGGCTGCTCCAAGGGGCCTTGACTCCCCAGCACTTTTGACCTGGTCTGGCCTGCTCTCTGCTCCTGCGCCCAGTACACTCCAGCAGCCAGAGGGCCCCTCATGCACAAAGTTGCAGATACTTGCAGTTGAAATCTGTTCGTGCATGGGTGCACAGGGCAAAGTGATGGCTGAAGGCAGTGATGGTGTCTGCAGAAATAATTTTCTTATTTCTAAGTCATGCACAACAATGAAAGCTTCCCCCTCCTCCTCTGAAACAATTAGGAGGACACAGTATTTGAGAAAGGGAAAAGCACATTACCAGAGGGGAGTGTGGTAGGGACCTGGGTTTTTTTGTTTTTTTTTCCCCTTGTTTTATTAAATGTACCTAGAGTTTTTAGCTAATATATTTTAATGGGGAACATATTAAAAATCAGGGTCTAGAATTTATAGTGGTTGTAAGAAGGAAAGTGAAAAATAACAAGCCTCTGGAGTCTGACTGTTTTTATTGTGTAAGTGCCACCAGCAGAAGGAAGGGGTTGTAAAATCTTATCATGGAATATGGGAGGCATTAACCACATAGCTATACAAAGGAGAATTTTCTCATGGACAACGTAACGCAAAGCCTGTTTAATGAAGAGTTCTGAGTTTGGATGGGGCCTTAGTTTAGGAATGTGTTACTTGAAGTCTTAAAAAATAGCAAATGTATTTTATGCGAAGTATATGCATTAAAGTGGGCTTATTTGATTTTGTCCCAAAAGAGAAAAGAGAAAAATGGTTCTTTTCATCCCATTTTCCATATGTTTGTAGCACTCACTGTCCTCTGATTCTTTCCTATTGTGTTCTCTGCTCACCCCTACTTCTCATTCCCTCTCCCTAGTACTGGCTGCTTTTTAAGATGTTGTGATTTCTGGATTTGTGGAATCCATTCATTTTTCAAGAAATGAATTGGTACTGCTTTGCTGTCATAGTGCCTGAGTTATAAAGTATTTAGGTGATTTGTTATCCATACACAGATGGAGAAAGTATCTTAAGTTGAGAAAACGTATATAAATTCTTAGTCATCTGCACAGCTCCTATCACAAATACCATTTGAAATCAAAGGGAGGTAAAGTCTTGGTGGGTTTGTGTTACCTTGAGTTACGGTCAAGAGCAAAATCAGGCCACTCATTGGCTGGTTTTTCTCTTTCCAGATCCTATTCCCAGCAGAATGCCAATAGCATCCAGCAGTTTAATTCATTATTATGCAAAGTCCAAGTGAGTGAAATTTTAACCTCTGCTTCTAACCACTTCGTGTTGGTTTTATCTGTAATTAACTTAGTGAAAGGGATCTGATGACATCTTCTTCCTTGTGCTCCAATTACCTAACTTATGAGGTCCTCTGAAGAGTTTAATTTAACCACTTTATACTGAAAAGAGTCACGTGGCAGAGCAGGAATATTAATTAAGAATTCTAGGTGTTTTAACAAGAAATCCCGAAGGGCACTATTGGATGAGCCCACAAGGGGAGTGTTTGTAAAGCCTTTGACTGGTGTGGTTAGGTCTGGGGCATACTGTGGTCGAGAGGACACAGCACTGAAACCGAAATTAGCTTCAGAGTAACTTAAATCCATTACATCTCTCAAAAGCAATGCTTTTAAAAATTCCTTTTCCTACCCCTCTCCCATCAGGTGTGCATATTCTCTGCAGGTGTACCTGGACCTTTATTTTTCAAATGCCCTTCGCCTGGGAAAACTCCTCGTGCAGTCCCAGCTCTGCAATTTCCTATACTCTTCTCCTCTGCCACCTGCCTGATTCTGCCTACAAAAGCCCAAAAGGATCAGTCTGGCAAACATGAGAGCTCCTTGGAGGGTAGAAAAGAGGAAGACAGAGTAGGTAAAGGAAGAAAACCCTTTTTATAGGGTGGGAGAATGGAAAAGTCAAGGGATCCTCATAAAACAATCTTTGTAGTTAAAGTATACAGATATAGGTGTAGGATAATTATTTATTTGACAACACCAAGGGGCATTTTACTAATGGCAGGTGTGATTGTCCTTTATAACAGCCATCCCAGAACATTAGAGAGATGCATTCCAAAGTTCCATCCTACACTGTGACTCCTCTAGAAACCCTTTCTGAATGCACTTATATTTTAAAATTGTGCCACTCATGAGTTCCACAAGTTGAAGACAGTTTGAGAACTCTCAGATTTGGTAAATAACTCTCTACGCTATCTCTACCTTCCATGATTTCCAGGACCTCATTCATTCTTACAACCCTTTTTCTTTCTTTTAATCTCTCTTGTTTAGGAAAATGCCTCCATTCTCTTAAGCATTTTGGTTAACATCCTTGGATTGCCTCCAGTTCAGCTATGTTTCCTTTGAAATATGGCAGTCAGAATTGCTCACAGTATTCCAGGTTGTATGAGTCAGTTTTGGATGAGGAAGGACAAATTTGTGTGATTTACTTTTAGCGTCCTTTTTTTTTTTTTTTTTTTTTTGCTAATGTCCAGAATTATTTTTGCTGTTATAGCTTTCCAAAGGGTCAGTATCTTTAAAAAATACACCATAACGATTCCTACATCATTTTCCTTGGTCATGACCAACGTTGGGACTGTCAAACGATTCTTCTGGAAACATGGCTTGAACTAATTGTTGTACTTACTTAACCTGTACCCACATAAGATATTTTTCTTCACACCCTTCGTATATCTGTAATTATCTGAAAAGATTATTAAAAATGCTCCTCCCATTTCCAGTTACATTTATCTGTTTGAGGCTGAATTTTCCTTGCATATTATAACTAAAACTACAGATTGTAGCAGATTGAATGTAGCAGCAGATATGAGTCCAGATGCTTTCTGTTAAGCCATGCATTAAAGAGATTGGCAAAAATGTAAGACTATGTTACTCTTCTCACTATGTTTCTTTTTTGAAAACTATAGTTTTTTTTAAAGATTTTTTTAGAGTCTTTTTTTTAAAAGATTTTATTTATTTATGAGAGACAGAGGGAGAGAGAGAGGGAGAGAGAGAGAGAGAGAGAGAGAGAGAGAAGCAGAGGGAGAAGCAGGCTCCCAAGGAGCAGGGAGTTATTTATCATAAAAATGTCATTTATGTTAACATTTAATGGATTCAGTATTGTTACCTAAGAACAAATAAATTAATATTTAAAAAAATCTGAACTTAAATCTCTAATATAGGAAATACCAGTTGGCATAACCCATATAAACAAAGCCCCGTTGGGTTCCTCAGCAATTTTTCAGAATGTAAAGGGATGTTGAGGCCCAAAAGTTTGAGAACTGTATGGACTTTGGAGAATCCAAATATCATTTCCACATTCTTTGTGCACATGATTGCTTACTTTTTATATTTGCTTCACTCACTAGGGCATTTATATTTATCTTAGAGCACAGAGGAATGTCCTGCTGGCTTGGAGCTCTAACCTAGAACAGAATACATGTAACAGTAGGAAAACACAGTGATAACAGTGTGGTACAAAGACTAATGTGAGTTTTACCTTTGTTGTGGTTTAGAGTGAATATCTAAAAATTTGGTATGTATACTCCAAATAATTGTATCAACTGGACTTTGATCATGAAAGTACAAGTTTTTCTTTTCTGTTATGGTAATGGCCATGAAGATAAAAAAAAAGAAGTGTGAGGTCTGGGAATGTCATCTAATTCATAAAAAATTTAGGATATTCTGTACTTTCAAAGATGGCTAAGAGAGAAACCTCCAAATTTTAGAGATAACTGAACAACATTAAGAAAGGAGAGCATATACAACGAGCTAAGTTTTCCCGCTTCTAGGATGCGTGCAGTTGACCCAGTGGAGCCTGTCGTGGTCATTCTTTACATGTGCCTTTCTTCCAGCTGCAGGGGAAATAAGTCACAAACAGCATCTGAGGGCTAACAAGGACCCGCAATTTATCAGAATCCTGAAGAGTCTTCAGATGTCTTTCAAATGGAAAAAAACATTGTGCCACAGATTAAACACTAGGGTAGTTGCAACTGACTGCTTTTGAAAGGTCAGAGAAATATACGGGGGATCTTGCATGTGAAAACAGATGGGATTTAGAGACAGATTTGAGAATTCCTATGAGAAGTTAGATTTCCTGCAAAGGAAAACAAGTAACCTGTGGTTTTGGAGGGAATGAAGCCCGTGAGCTGGCGTGGTAAGCAGAATCATGGCCTCCTAAACATGTCTGTGTCCTAATCCCCAGGAGCTTTATTTTATCTTGCGTGGCAAAAAGGACTTTGCAGATGTGATATCAAGGATGTGAAGATGGGGAAATTATCTTGGATTAGCCAAGTGGCCCAAGCAAATCACATAGGTTTTTTAAAAGCAGAGAATCTTTTTGGGCTCTGGTCAGAGAAAGGGAGATGTGACTACAGAAGCATGAATGGATAGAGATGCAATGTTGCTGGCTTTGAAGACGGAGGAAAGGAGTATGCGCCATGGAATGTGGGTGGCCTCGAGAAGCTGGAAAAGGCAAGGAAATGGATTTACTCTCAGAGCCTCGAGAAGGAATGCAAGTCCTGCAGACGCCTTGATTTTGTCCTGGTGAAGCTCTTATTGGACTTCTAATCTAAGAAACGCAAGATAATAAATTCGTGTCGCTTTCAACTTCTAAATTTCCCGCAGTTTGTTATGGTGAAGAACGAAAAGAGCTGGTTCTTCATTTTCTCTTCAGGTGCGCTAACGCCTGGCTTTACAATATGCCATTTAAATCAGTTGACCAAATAATAAGATAGGGAGTCAATAAGGCACATGTTGCTTTTCTATTTCTTTCATGAGGACCCCACTGGAACTCGCTTCTAAGTCTTTGATAGCAGAGTGAGTGAGGAAGGAAGGTAGTGTTCTGGGGAAATCATTCTAAAATCTTGCCTTTTCTTTTGGTGAGTAAAAAGGCAAGTAGTCATAAAAATCGCTTAAACCAAGGGGGTAATTTATCACGGTTATTGAAGATCCGCAGATATAGAAATTTTAGTTTGCAGAAGAGAATGGGTTCAAAGAAATGTTAAAAATTATTTGTTAAAAAAACTATGTTAATATTTGAAGCCTTGGCCTAGTACCATGGCAAGGTGGGATGAGAAAAGAAAAATTTGCTAAGCTGCTTGAAGAGAGAAGAGCAGTTTCTATTTTTTTTCTTTTAAAGATTTATTCATTTATTTTAGAGAGAGCAAGAGCGAGTGCTCCAGTGGGGGGGGGCAAGGGAGAGAGGAGAGAGAGAGAAGCAGACTCCATCCTGAGTGGGGAGCTCGACCCAGGGCTTGATCCCACCACCCTGAAATTGTGACCTGAGCCGAAATCAGGAGTTGGAGGCTTAACTGTGAGCCACCCCAGCACCCCCAGTTTCTGTTTCCTCACCCTCATGCAATTTTGTTGAGGTGGGGCCAGAGATGCCTTGGGGGAAGACCAGCATGTGCAATTGGTAGCAGTGGTGAAGAGGGAATAAGACAATTATTCTGGATGCAAAATTAGAAGTGCCAAGACAGTTTGAAGCCAGCCAGGAAGTTTGCCAAGCTATGAAGGCATCGGTGCTTGCTGCCTTTACATGCCCCACCCTGTTTGGGGACCAGGACAGTCTCAGTGATGTTTACATTCAGCATTTTAATTTTGAAACTGCGTATGTTCTGTCCTTGATTTTTTTTTTTTTAAGATTTTATTTATTTATTTGACAGAGAGATAGCAAGAGCAGGAACACAAGCAGGGGCAGTGGGAGAGGGAGAAGCAGGCCTCCCACGGAGCAGGGAGCCCGATGCGGGGTTTGATCCTAAGACTCTGGGATCATGGCCTGAGCCGAAGGCAGACACTTAACCGACGGAGCCACCCAGGCGCCCCTTGTCCTTGATTTTTATTTAAAGTAATTCATTTTTGTTAAATGATTTGTTTTACATTACTTAAGGGTTATTTTATTACATCTTTAGGGCCAACAGTTTTCCTGGGAGATGGCAGCTGGAAGTCAGGGGGGGAAATGAGGCTCATCTGAAAGAATTTGACTTTTTAGCTTTTTTCCCCTACTGTGTCCATTCAAAGCCTACCTGCATTTCATAACTCTAGTGGAAAGGGAATGATTACTTGCCAAAATCTCCTGGAACATGCTGAATATCATGGTAAAAAGAATATAACATCTAGTAAAATTGCTAAGCAGGGAGTTTAGAGCTACCACCCTAATCGCTTGTGTCTCACCCAGATGGTGTCCCAGATATAAATTTCTATCAGGAGACAAGAAAAGCAAACCTTTAACCAGCTGCACATTTTATTTGAAGTCTCAGGATACTTAGAAAAGGCCTCATGAGTATAAGGAGGTTTCATTGCAAGAGCAATGAATTTGGAGGTCTGAAAGGAACCAGAATGGACAGGAAAAGAGTTTTCTATGTGGTCTAATTTATATTCCCCAGCTAGGACTAGCTTGTAGAAAGTCAGCATTTTAAACCAGTCCTGGCTCTCTTCTACTGGTCTAGGAAGATTCAGGCAACTTAGTGAATTTCCAAGGCACAAGGAAGTTGTATGAACTCCATCTCCCAGCTAACGTTTGTATGTTGAGAGTTCTATTTCTTCTATTTCTTAAGGGTCCAAATAATACTTCGGCCAGTATTTTAACTGTAAGGTGACACTGGCAGACACTGTTTCATAGGCACATGATCTCAGTTAGCATTAACTATGACCAAATAAACTGCAAACCCATGAACATGGGGTAAAAGCTGGTGTTCTGACCTAGGAGAATAGTGTCTAAAATACCAAGGGAAGAATGGAAAAAATGTAACACCTCATTAAATATAATGTTATTACACTGTGATTTTTTTTTCTGTAACTAACTCTGAATTAGAGGATCCAATAAATTTTACACAGGATGAATGTACTTCTATAAAAGCCATGTTCTTCCCTGTGCAAGAGGATGCTGGTGAAATGTAGGGGATGGGGAATGTAAGGCGTGATTAGTGTGTTGGAAGCTGCCATGGGGAAGGGCTGCCTCAGCTTGGACCCATGGATAGAGAGCACCAGAGCAGGAATCAGGAGGCCTGGGTTTCAGCTTTTCTTCATCCTCAGCTAAAGGATGAGCATGGTACTTAAAAATTCCCCAGGTGGGTTTCTTCTTATGTAACATGGCATCAGTAACACCCACACTCAGTGTTATTATTGCAAAGACTATATCAGAAAAAGGAAGCAAAGCATCCAACATGACGCTCAACAAGGCTGGCTTTATTCTTCTTTAGCCTTGATCTAGAAGAAGGGGTAGTAATTCTTACTTCATCCCTTCCTCTAAGCACTCTCCAGCCAGAGATTCTTCAGGGATTCAGGGAACCCTCTTCCCCACTTTTTTTTTTTTTTTTTTGAGAAAGCTGAATATAATCACTACTTCAAATACCATTGCTTGTGATGAGGATGGTTGTGAGAACAAAGTGAGGAGAGAAGAAAGGGGGTAGGTCAGGGGAAGCTACACAAGGGTGGAGGTGACCCTGGTCTCCTGGTGGGTAGAGATGGGAAAGGGATCAGCACTTGGGAAGAGGAAAAGGAATGCAGATACCCTAGGGACAACCTTCTCCTTGATGTTATTGCTTGATGCCAAGGCTCACATGCTTTCGTGGCCAGGGGCTGTTGGCATGACTTTCTTACCTTAAGGATCAGTGGCTGTTATTTAGCATTTAGATGTTTCTGGAGAAATAGAATTGGTATAAACCTATGAAACTGTATTGAATAAATCTAAGTAATATGGAGAACATATTTAATATTTTAGGGATTTAACGGTGAAATTCTATGAAATTCTTTTGAGTGAGGATCCTTGGCACGTGAACTGAGTGTTTACGGTTCTCGTTTCACTGGGCATGACAAACCCTATCTGAACCATCTGTTCCTGCTCAGTGTTAGCAATCTCAAACTTGAAAAGAGGACAGACATGTTTGTGCTTGCAAACTTTTTCCTTAAATACATTCAATGAAGAACTTATATGTTTGCCTTTGATGCTTCATCCTTTTATTGATTATATCTTCTTGGCAAGCAAATTTCTCTTAAATCTGATAAAGTCTGAAGCAGGACTCAAGTTCAGTGTATGCAGTTTTATTTTTACCTTTCTCAAACCTTAAAATGTCAGTGGTCCTTAAAAAAAATGTTTGTCTTTTCTTATTTTTATTTGGCCCATATCAATATTCCTAAAAAATATTCAAACTCAGCAGGCTGATCTACTTAGCTGTGAATTTTGGCTCAGTTTACCACCTTCAGAATCTTCCTTTGGACGATTTCAGTTAAATACCCAGTGACTTTGACATCCTGAATTTCTTTCAGCTTTGAGAAATAATTTTTAAAGAACACTCTAGCACTACAGAAAGCATACTCTTCATTAGTGCGCTTTTTGAGTTTCATTTTATCCCAGATCTGTTGATTCACCCTTCCATTTAGGTAGCAAATGCTTCATAGCAATGACATCAGTGATCCTGATATAGATGGGTGTTTATTTTTACCTCCCACTTTCCACAGCATCCGTTTATTACAATCACGACATGCCATCTGCTTTTCGTTACTTGCTTATTTAGGGAGAATATTAGTGTATATTCTACCATACAGAGGTAAACTGTTCAGTGTAAATAATAATAACTGTTTCCTGGGGCTCAGAGAGAGAGGAGGGCCATGGATCCTCAATATTAAAGCCATCGTGAAATTGGTTTAGCTTTCAAATTATCCATTCAGTTTTGTTCCCTTTGACCCCCTCAAAAAGTGCTATCTTTATCAGTCAGTTTAGACCATTATGATGCAGTAACAAACAGCCTTATAATCTCAGAGGCTTACATTAACAACAATGTGTTTCTCATTTGTGTAACACATTTAGTACGGCGTGGCTAGAGCTCTCTGTCCCATGTCTTCTTTGCTCTGAAGAAGTAGAGAGCACAGACCAATGGTAGAACCAAACAATAGCTCTTAAAGGCTTTGTTCAGAAGGGGCCCATATCACTTCTACCCACATTTCATCTGCCACTGCAAGTCACATGGTTAAGCCTATGTTCATGGAGTGATAGTATCATCTTTTTGCAAGGAAGGGGCCAGTCAGGCTGGAGCCAGTGGGAAGGAAGTGGTATGGAGGAGCAGAACATAATTTGAAAAAATGATTTCCTATACTCTCTAATCCTTGTTAACATCTCCTCACATGTATATACAGAGAAACATACACAGTTTGACTGGAAAGTAATGACCATGATTTTCCTTAAAATAATCTTATCTGAATTTTTAATCTCTGAATAATAGATGTCTCTTTGACAAGTTTTTCAACTTCCCCAACATTGTTCCAAGGTCTGTGAACATTATTTGAATATTCCTGTGAGGATTTGAAAATTGGAAATGGCTAGTACTCATTTGTAGTCAATCTGTGTATTTACATAAAGTACTTATAGTGCTTGTGACATATGGTATGTGCCAGTTAGGTAGGTTTTTATTTCTGTGTGGTCGATTCAAGTGAATAGAATGGATCATATACTATTTTATTAAAAAGTTAGTTTTAACAAATATTTTAGATTTTCTTCTATTGTTCATGAAGTAATACTGAAGGCCATTCCAAAAGACGAGTTCTGACAATATTTTGAGCAATGGTTGTGTAGATTAAAATATGTGCATAATATTAGGAGGTGAAAACGTCATTTGGATGCTTACATTTTGTTTGATTTTATAAAGAGGACAGAAAGTCCATTGGATAATGTGAATTCTGGTAAGTTTTTTTTTTTAAAGATTTTTTAAAAAAATTTTTATTTATTTGACAGAGAGAGACACAGCGAGAGAGGGAACACAAGCAAGGGGAGTGGGAGAGAGAGAAGCAGGCTTCCCACTGAGCAGGGAGCCCGATGGGGGCTTGATCCCAGGACCCTGGGATCATGACCTGAGCCGAAGGCAGATGCTTAAAGACTGAGCCACCCAGGTGCCCCTGAATTCTGGTTAGTTTTGACTGTGGGCTCTTATTCTCCAATCAAGGCGTGAGGTTTATTTGGGGTAAGGATTCAATATACATTGCATATTTAAAAAAAAAATTTGTCTATTGTTTTTAAGATTTATTTATTTATTTTAGAGAGAGAGCATGAGTGGGAGGTACAGAGGGAGCAGGAATCTCAAGCAGATTCCATGCTGAGTGCCGAGCCTGATGCAGGGCTCAATCTTATGAACTGAATGGAAACCAAGAGTTGGAGGCTCAACCGACTACACCACCCAGGCACTCCTAATTTGTTTATTTCTGACACAATCTCATAAGTGAACATATTTTTGTTTAAATAGTTTCTAGAAGATAGAGTGGAAAAAATTAGTTTTCATTAACCTTGCAACAATTCAGTCTTAGCTTTTGCGAGCTTGCAATTTTTGGATCCTATGGTTGAGTTCATTTCCTGTATTAATTACAATATTTTATAGCATTCTTCATTTTTTCTTTTCCTTTTTCTTTTTTAAAAAGAATTTTAAGTCCCTTGAGAAAATGAAACCAAGTTTTTATATTCTTGGCATATACCCTGTAATACTAGTAATTATAATTACAACATCAATAATAATGAACATATTTGAATTATTTATAATGTGTTCAGCATTATTTTAAGCAGTTTCTCATTTTAACTTATTTAGAGTTATAGTCAATTTATATCAGTTTCAGTTTATAAATGAGAAAATTGAGTCAAAGAGAATTAAGAAGCTTGTTCTAAACACATAGTAGGTAGTTGAGCTCAGTAGGCTCCAGACCCAATGTTGCTGCTCAAACTACACATGCTGTCATATTTATGTTTGATAGCTCATTATTAATTCACTTAGAAAAATATATTAAACACTGACTGTGTTTGAGGCAGTATCTTGGACACAAGAAAGATAAGATAAAAGATCATTGTATTGGCTTTCAGACCTGACGCAGTCTAGCTAGGAGGAAGAAGTTGAATGAAGTTTTCCAATGTTGAATCTTGAAAAGTTAGGAATCATTCAGAGAACAAGGAAGAGATAGACGTCCTAGCAGAGAGAAAGGGACATGAAAAAAAAATAGAGAAGCGAGATTAAACATTTGGTAAATGCAAGTACAACTATATTCTGGAGTGTCAAAGTGGCAAGACAGGGGGAATAGGAAAGCTAGGCAGAGGCCAGATGATGGCTGGTTTTGTACCATGCTAAGGATTTAAGACTTTAACCAGAAATGATGGAGAGATGCTTTGGAGAATTTTAAGTTGAAGACTTCTGAGTGCTATCCTAAGAGATTCCCTCTACCTTCCAATGTTGTTTCTCTCATAATATTTAGAGCATTCAAAGATGAGTATGTTGGTTAAATGGGATGGTGGCACATAGATCTATGACAAATTAGGTCAGAACAAATTCTGTGTGTTGGACAGTCTACAGTTCAAGACAAGGATGTACATTAACCATTAAAAGATGGAAACAAAGCAGAAAGTGAATTGCAGAGTGTACCTGGTATAAATATCCAATGTACTTGAGGAATGGATTTCCCCAAAAATTGTTGACTAGACCAATGATTACAAAAAGGCATCCTTTCTTTGAAAAATCTACCTTTGAAAGTACATTTGTATTTACATTATAATAGCTGAGCAGGTATATTTGGTAATGTTTCAGTGCTTTGTGTATACCATCCATGACCTCTAGGTTTGTAAATCAATCTTTAAATGGGCACATTTTCTGAAAATATTTTGAAAAACAATTCTCTTTTGCTTGTGTGAATAAAGAAGTGCAAATCTGTGTTGAACTTTAATTCAGCTCAACACTGATGAAAAAAGACAAAATTAGAGTTTTTCTCCATTCTTTCTGACACTGTATAAAAAGTGATTGATATATGTGCACCCTCGGTGGATAAGATTACAAACGTATGACTGCTATGCTCCAGGCAAGTTACGTTAAATAAAGCTGCTGGACTGATGAGGGCTCACTGTGCTTAACGTGATAAAGAAGAAGACATGCTTTTCTGCACGTTCTGCTAATACAAAATGAAGTGATTTCCAAAGATAAAAACATACTTACCCTTGGCAGGCTGTGGCATGCCAAATGGGTATCATTTGAACATTACCGGTGCAATGAAGGGAATGCTGAAGGAGAATCAAGAGATTTTGGTTAAGGGATACATGTACAATCTACAGAATTCCTCATTCTTTTGGGGGCTTATCCATACCTGACATTTGGCAGAATGTTTTAGCCTCTAGTTGATCTGGCTTAAAAGTGAATCCTTGTTAGTTTAAAACGTTACAAAATAAGTCAATCAGAGAAAGACAATTACCGTATGATTTCGCTTGTATGTGGAATTTAAGAAACAAAACAGGCGCATAGGGGAAGGGAAGTAAAAATAAAACAAGATGAAATCAGAGAGGGAGACGAACCGTAAGAAACTCTTAATCATAGGAAACAAAGTGAGGGTTGCTGGAAGGGTGGGGGGATGGGATAACTGGGTGAGGGGCATTAAGGAGGGCACGGGATGTAATGAGCACTGGGTGTTATATAAGACTGATGGATCACTGACCTCTGCCTCTGAAACTAATAGTACACTATATATTGATTAATTGAATTTAAATTAAAAAGTAAGTAAGTAAATAAATAAATACGTTATGAATTGTTAACCAAGTCCTTATTGCTATAATAACATTAGCCTTAATAATTTGTCATGCTTAATCACAGACCTGTACCCCTGAAACAAATAGTACATTATATGTTAATAAAAAAAATTAAAACAAATAATTTGTCATGTTTGCTAAAATTTGGGCAGATGTTGCCCCCTGCTTCTGCAGCTAAGACCCCACACAAATGCCAACTTCTTTGTATAGACTTTCCTGGTTCCTTCCACCTTCTTACTTGTATAGATCTCTAAAAAACCTACTCATCTGTTGAATGAATTATGTTATTATCCACATTATGCATATTTACAAATATTTTAATGGAGATCTAATTCACTACCATAAAATCTTCCCCTCTTTGAAGTGTAAATTTCAGTGGTTTTTAGTATTTGAACAAGTTGTGCAATTATGGCCACTATCTAATTCCAGAGCGTTTTCACCACCCCACAAAGACACCCGGTGCCCAGTGGCGGTCACTCCCCATTCCTCTCTTTTCCCAGTCACTGGCAACCACTCATCTACTTTTCTGCCTCCATGGATTTGTCTAGTCCAGACATATCACAGACATTGAAGCATATGAATTGTGGCCTTTTGCGATCGTCTCCCTTAACTTAGTGTAATGCTTTCAAAGTTCATTGTATTGTAGTGTATCACTATTTCATTGCTTTTTATTGTAGAATAATATTCCATTTTGTGCCTATCCCACATTTTGTTTATCTGTTCTTCAGTTGATGGATATTTAGGTTGTTTGTACCTTCAGCTATTAGGAATTATGTTGTTATCAACATTTGTTTATAAGTTTTGTGTGGAACATGTTATACGTTTAAATATGTTTTATTAAAATTAAATTTTATTTATTTTAAATATTTATTTTTCAAGTTTTTATTTAAATTCTAGTTAGTTAACGTATAGTATATTATTGGTTTCAGGAGTAGGGAATTTAGTGATCTATCACTTACATACAACACCCAGTGCTCATCACAACAGGTGCCTCCTTAATCCCCATCAACCATTTAACCCATTCTCCCCGCCGACCTCCCCTCCAGCAGCTCTCAAGTTTGTTTTCTATAGTTAAGAGTCTATTTTATGGTTTGCCTCTCTCTTTTTTCCCATGTTCATCTGTTTTGTTTCTTAAATTCCAAATGAGTGAAATCATATAGTATTCATCTTTCTCTGACTTATTTATTTTTATACATTTAAATATGCTTTATTAAAATTAAGACATTAACATTTAAAAAATTTATTAAGTATCACTACAACCTTAAAATATTTAAAATCATAAAAATACTGTTAACATTTTAGTTTATCTTCTTTTAGACTGGTGACTTGTATGATACTTTCATTTAAAAAAGCAAATTTGGGGCACCTGGGTGGCTCAGATGGTTAAGCGTCTGCCTTCAGCTCAGGTCACGATCCCAGGGTCCTGGGATCGAGTCCCACATCGGTCTCCCTGCTCCTTGGGAGCCTGCTTCTCCCTCTGCTTCTCTCTCTCTCTCTCTCTCTCCCTCTGTCTCTCATAAATAAATAAATAAATAAAATCTTAAAAAAATAATAAAAAAGCAAATTTGTATCAAAATATGCATACTGTTCTATATTCTACTATTTTTATTTTACTTTCCTTGTACTATATATGGTATATATATATTTCTGGGATAGGATTTTTAATAATTTAATACTTATCTATAATTTATTTTAATATTAGATTACATTTCTGTAACATTATAATTACAATTCCTGAAGGCAGTCACTTTGCTTTTTCATTTTATCCATTTTGTTCCCTTCTGCTAGTAGGTAGCAAGTATCCAGAGTAGTTTTTTAACAAAAGTTTGCTGAAATGAATTTACAGCATATAGGGATTCATGGAATTTCAGATTTGAAAAGAATCTTAGGGGTCAACCATGAATAACATGGATGATACAGTATTTTGGTTAAAATTGAGTTTAACTAAGGACTACAGTTTTGGCTCTTACACTTGCATACTTAACCAGCATCCTTTGATTAAACGATTTGGAAAGACTGAAAGAAGAGTAACAGGAAATTTTTTCCTAAGTCAGATCATGAGTAAGTTTTACCAGCTTCCTGGATACCTATATGATAAAAATTGCAATTTGGAGAGACTGAGTCAGTGACTTTTTTGGGGCCAGTTTAAAGCTTCATTAGTGAAAATACGTATTGTTTTCTGAAATTATAAAATTGTCAACAGTCATTAAAAAAATCTCAGCTATCTCCAGTGTTGTCTTAGATGGTCACAGGTTGTTTCAAAAGAGTAAAATGTATTTGTCTTGCATGTTGGGTTCAAACTTCATATTCAAACATCTTTGTTGAAACTTTGCTGGTGAATCATAGTAACATCACTAACTGTATGTTGCCAAGTGATCTTGTTCCAACTTTTAAAAATATCATTAATCCCAGCTAGATCTTAAAATTGCTTAGATTGTGGTGTTGAAATATTATTTCCTGCTATAGGAATCCAGGGCTACTTGGAGAAATGGCTGCTTCCAGGTTCTGGGGCAAGATATGAACAAAAGGAGCTTGCAGGAACTTGTATGCCAAATTTCAAGGAAACCAATTACAGTTAGGATGGGACCATTTGAGCTTTAATAAAGATTTTAATTGCTCTAGTGTGAACCTCATCAAATACATTTAAATCCTTAAGTTCATAATTAAAAAAATAATCAGTCATTTATGAAAGATGATAGGGAATGGATTTATTATTTTGAAAACTGGTTTTAGAAAAAGAAAAAGAGAAAGAACCAAGCATTTAGTCTTTCTCATATGAACTGCTCCACTGGTGAAAACATCTTTTTATAAAAGTATTCCAATGAATAAAAAGAACTGATAGAATTATAGTTATTTTGTAACACACATGAGACAGATCTAGACATGGAGCTGTTAACATCCCAAGAGAGAAAATCAGACGCCATGTGCCTCCTGATGAAAGCTTATCCTACCACCTGTAGTCTGGCCCAAGGGATCAAATCTGAAATTGATGAAGGCTCTGGAGACTGTGGCCAGTTTGCAGGAAATAGAAAGAGCAGAGAAGCTTGCTGAACTTCACTGCGAATGTGCAATCGAGGACATCCAGAAAGAGGGAAACCCTGCAGTTTAAATCACCTGTGGTCTCCCACAGATGCACTGAAAGAAGAAGCGGGTAGCAAGGGACACTGGTGATCAAAGTGACTTGACAGATATGTTGATTTTTTATTTTACTTTATTTTATTTTATTATTTTTTAAGATTTTTATTTATTTTTGCGAGAGAGAGAGAGAGAGAGAGAGAGGGAGAGAGATACGGGCAGAGGGGAGGGGCAGAGGGAGAAGCAGACTCCCCACTGCGCAGGGAGCCAGATGCGGGGCTTGATCCCAGGACCCTGGGCTCATGACCTGAGCCGAAGGCAGACACTTAACCAACTGAGCCACCCAGGTGCCCAGACATGTTGATTTTTTAAAAAATTGGGTCAGACTACAGATGATGTCTGGGGCTTATGTTCGTGACAGGACTATAAAATGCAAGGCAGCCATTACTGTGAAGAGGCGGCTGTTTGGGATGGGCCCATGCAGGGTCTCACAGGGGGCGGGGGCAGGTAAAGCTCTAGTTCTTGACTCGGATGAGGGTTTCAGGCGCATTGTCTTAATTTCCTATTGTTGCCATAACAAATGACTGAAAAAACGAGTGGCTTAAAACCACAAAATTTACTATTTCACAGAAGTCCAGGTGAGCTTGACTGGGTTCTCTGATGTGGTCTCACAAGGCTGAAATCTTGCTCTTGGTCAGTGGGCCTCTCACGCTGGAGGCTCCAAACTCATTGAGGCTTTTGGCAGCATTCAGTTCTTTGTGGCTGCAGAGCTGAGGATCCTGTTTCCTTGCTGGCTGTCCGCCAGGAGCCTCTCTGAACGTGTCAAGGCTACCTACGTTCCTTTAACCTTGTCCTCGCCATCTGCAAATAGCAACAGTGGGTGGAATTCTTTTATCTCTCGATGACTCCTGCTTCTTCTGCAACTCTTCTGCGTTCCTCTTCTGTCCTTTTAGGGCTCATGGGATTACGTTGGTCCCACCATGATAACCCAGGGTAAGCTCCCTATTCTAGGGCCAGCTAATGAGTAAACTGAATTCCACCTTCAGAGCCCTTTCACAGCAGTATCTGTGTCAGTGTTTGATTGAATAACCAAGGGGCTAGAATCCTGGGGGAAGGTCTTTAGAATTCTGCCTGCCATAAGATGTTTTTACCTTATATGTTTGTTTTGTGTCACTTTGTGTGTTTGTATTTTATTTTACAAATACGAATAGGCTTAAAAACTAATTGAGACATGAAAACTGATGCTTTCTTTTGATATTTAGAAGATACTTCTCAAAGGTGCTTACTTTTCTTTGGGGGGAGAAACTCCCAAACAAAAAGTGATTCATTTTCTTAGCTGAAAACATTTGTACTTTCACCATAGCTAAGGATGCTAAAAAATCTAAGTGTAATAAAAGCGAATTCTAGATTTTGCTTCTTTTTTTTTTTTTTTTTTTTTTTACTGTAAGTAACTCTAAACCGTTTGCAATAAAAGATTATGTCTTAAAACTTACAATTTGTATGGGGTTATTAAACATGGCTTTCAAGGTGCATTCTTTGTAGTGAGTTCTAGGTTCATAGGATATGACTGCTTGCATCCATATAAAAGCAATAGCTTTTTATAAGAGCCTATACTCCTTTGGTTTTCTTGCCACTTTGTAACTACTTTCTTGCCACTTCATAACTAGTCTTACCACAGCGGGTAGTTTACACTCTCATCAGGAGGCACACTGTGTCTGATTCTCTCTCTTGTGATGTTAACAGCTCAATGTCACTACATAACTACTTTTTGGTTTTCTTCCCACTTCATAACTACTTCATAACTATGAGTACTGTCATTACATTTTTTTTTTTTACTAACTTAATTGGTAGAATATCAAAATTGAATTACACCAGAGGCAGGTAGATTTTTTCCATAGAAAGGCCAGATAGTAAATATTTTCAGTTTTGTATGCCATATCATCTTTGTTGCAGATATTTAATTCTGTCATTGTAGCTCAAGAGAACATAGACAGGGGCACCTGTGTGGCTCAGTCAGTTAAGCATCTGCCTTTGGCTCAGGTCATGATCTTAGGGTCTTGGGATTGAGCCCTGCATTGGGCTCCCTGCTCAGCAGGGAGTCTGCTTTTCCTTCTACCCCCCACTCGTGCTCTTTCTCTCTCAAATAAATAAATAAAATCTTAAAAAAACTCAGAACATAGACAATATATAAATTAATGGGCATGGCTGGATTTGGCCCAAGAGCCATAGGTTATAGGCCCCTGATCTACACATTTAAATATTTCTTCTCTTATTGTGTGTGCTCAGTATTTTACTAGTGATATATTTTCATTGCTCTCATTTGTATGAGCATATCATACAAAAATAAAAAATAGAGACAGCCACAAAAATGTATATTTTTCTTTATTTCTTGCATAAAGATTTCAGCCTTAGGACCAATTTTTCAAGTACGTGTAATATATATAACTGAATTCTTTGAGGTCTGATAATAAGCTAAGTATAATTTTGCATTGACCTTTCTTTTTCTTTAAGATTTTATTTATTTGAGAGAGTGAGAGAGAGAGAGCACAAGCAGGGTGAGGGGCAGAGGGAGAAGCAGATTCCCTACCGAGCAGGGAGCCTGGCACGGGGCTCCATCTGGGGACTCTGGGATCATGACCTGAGCTGAAGGCAGACACTTAACCAAATGAGCCACCCAGGTGCCCTTGCATCAAACTTCTTACTCATTTATTCATTCAACAAATTATTGAGCACCTAGTATGTGCCAGGCACTATTCTAGGTCCTGGAGATAAGCAGTTAACCAAACAAAGTCTCCACTGTCACCGTGCACACACCCTAGTTGACCTGCTAATGATGATGTTAAGAGTCCAGGATATAATAAGCTTCTTCTAGTAGCTTCTCCCTGACCAGCAATAGAATAGCATATGAATGCAAATGTTAATGCCCTTTTATTATTATATTTAAATATTGTTTGTGTATGTTTCCTCAAAAATTGTTCAATTACTGTTGAAAAAATCTGAGGGGCTAGGATACATGTTCACTACATTTTGTTTCAAATTTATGCTGGGATATGCTGGAAGTCAAAATTATTTTGCAAACTTTTACTCTATAAAACCCACTGAAGACCTGGGCGATGTACCATCATACTTTATTATCTTCGAGTTGTACTGTGTGGATTTGAGAAACATTGCTTTCAATGTACATGCTGCTGTGATTGCAGTCAACACTTGTTGAAGAATCAGCTGGTGACAGTTGGATATTTTGACAGCTTAACTCGAGCCTTTTCAATTCATCACAGCCATCAGCAAATTTGCTTTGAAATTTTATTCTTGACCAGTGATGCATACCCATTTTTGGCTTTAGAAAAATTTCTTCTTCTTACTTGGGGAAAAGAAAAAGATATAAGACCTCCAAATTTACCATAACTCTATATACAGCAGTAACCCCCTTGTCCACAATTTTGCTTTCTGCGCTTTCAGTTACCTGTGGTCAACTGCAGTCCCGAAGCAGATGATCTTCTGATGTATCATCAGGTCAACAGTAGCCTAAGGCGACATTACAATGCCCCACACTTCATTCCCTGCACTTCATCTCATCATGTAGGCATTTGACCATCTCATATCATCACAAAGAAGGATGAGTATACTACAATAAGATATTTTGAGAGAGACAGAGACAGGGCCAGAGAGACATAACATATAACCTTCATTACAGGATATTGTTATAATTGTCCTATTTTATTATTATTATTGTTAGTCTTGCTGTGTCTAATTTATAATAAACTTTATCACATGAATGTATGTATAGGAAAAAACAGTATAGATAGGGTTTGATGCTATCCGCTGTTTCAGGCATCTACTGGGGGTCTCTGAATGAATGCCCTGCAGATAAGGGGGAAGGACTGTAGTTAAAATAAAAAGTTGGGGCGCCTGAGTGGCTAAGTCATTAAGCATCTGCCTTTGGCTCAGGTCATGATCCCAGGGTCCTGGGATCGAGCCCTGAATCGGGCTCCCTGCTTGGCGGGAAACCTGCTTCTCCCTCTCCCACTCCCCCTGCTTGTGTTCCTCTCTCGCTGTTTCTCTCTGTCAAATAAATAAATAAAATCTTTTTTAAAAAAAAGTTAAACTTTGACCAGAAATTACAGTAAGTGCACAAAATGTGAGGCATTTACTTTCTATTGCATAACTGACAGGCTGTGATGAGAGCCTCCATCCTTGAGCCTTTCCTGGCATCAAAGTGAGTGCATTACCTGTGTCCTGCAGGCATGTCCTTCTTCATGTATTTTTACATGAGTTGACATGCATAAGCCTAAATGAAAAAAAGATGTTGAGCTACAACTTACCTCCTCAATCACATGTTTACATTATGTTTCTCTATCATTCACAGATACGATTAGAGAAAGTTTATTCTAAGATCTGAATAAAAACAAGTTATTCTGGTGACATTAGTTTCTACCCTGTTCAGTATTGGTGGGTGTGTGCATGCTTGTATCTAGATAGTGTCTTCTTTTCTAAAAAAATATATTACAAATAGTTAAACTATATAAAAATGTGAACCACAAGTTTGTAGAACTTTTGGAATTTCTCCATAAAACCCCAAGGTTCTGTAAAACACATCTGAGAAGTTTGATCTAAGTCAATCCCTTTATTTTCTGGATGAGGAAAATGAGCCCCAAAGAGAAGGTGTGTCCAATGTGGTGGCTCTGAAATCATCCCCAGGGGGCCTAACTCCTGGTGCAGTGTGTTCTTCATTGCTGTGGTTTGACTTTGCATTCTACAGGTGTTACAAAATGTGTAATTTACTTAAATACTTACAGACCTTGTGACATTGGCTTGTGCCAGTTATTTAGGCTTTCGCTTTCTGTGTGGTCAGATACGTTGGCAGGACAGCACAATCCAGTGGTGGTAGGTGGCATTTTGGGAGGGTGGACCCACTCCAATAGCGGCTTCTACAGGCCTTTCTGTTCTATATCCTTCTAATTAACCAGGGATATTTTATGATCAACACATTGATTCCAAATTTGGGTTTCCTTTGCTGAATCTTTTTCATTAGCATGATGGCTGTTGGAAATAGGCTCTAGTTCTCCCAGATGAAATTAAACATATTTTGCACACATGGATTGGCTTCCACTCTTTGGTGAACAGGATAAAAGAATCCACGGAGGCCTGTCGTGGTCTTTTTAGGGGTGATGATCATGGTTTAATTCCCTAATCGGTTCTTGGTCCAGACACTGGTTTAGGAGGACTTCTGATTGCGTGGTGCCTCTAGCACAGCATCCTGCCTCAGAAATCTTGCTGAGTCTGCTTCAGGTGAACTTTTCATACCCAGACCACCTGCAAGGGCTTTATACAGTCCTTAGTCCAGTACAAAATGTATAAAACTCTTTAATGCTTTTCTGCTGATAAGTATTTGCTAGTAAATGTCTGTCTCTATGAGAGAATTTGGACTGAGATTTGTTTTCATTAAAATCTCATAGCCAGGTCGCGGGAGAGTGGTAAATTCTCACCACCTCGACCTTCTTCCAACAGCCACCGAAAAGAATCTAAGTGCATGACCAAGCTGGCTTAGGGAAGTTTGCAATGAGGGGCTATATCTAATTTAGAATTGAGGTGTTCTTAAATCTTTTGCTATCTCTATATAGTTTTTTCTTCTCCCTTTGGCCACAGCCTTTTGCTAAATTTACAGAAAAGAGTGAGTTGCTGTTACGGTTCTCTTTGACTTCCTGGGAGGTGATCAGTTTGCTGGGTTTCAACTTCCTTCCCTTGCTGATACTACTGCTTTGGGGATACAAAAGGTCAAAATCAGTGAGGCCCCGGCACCATTCCTTGTAGAATAGAGTGAGACCCAAGGTATCTGGTCTTTGTGGTGAGGGAGGGAAGATGGATGTTGGAGGCTTGGAACTCAGGGAGTTCGTGGTTGATGAGGAATGTCAGGTATCACAGGCTAAATTGTGTCCCCACAAAATTCACATGCTGAAGTTCTAGCCTTTAGTACTGCAGAATGTGACTGTACTTGGTGATAGGGTCTTTAAAGGGGTAATTAAGTTAAAATGAGGTCAGTTAAAGGGCATCCTGATCCAATCTGACTGATGTCTCTATGAGAAGAGATAAGGACATGGACACACACACAGAGAAGACCGTGTGAGGACATAGGGAGAAGATGTCCATCTACAAGTCAGGGCAGGGGCCTCAGAAAGAAAGAAAGAACTGTAAGACAATCCATTTTTATTGTTTAACACCCCCTCCCCCGCCCTGAGTTTGTACGGCAACCCGAGGAAATGAACATACCGTTTCAGTTTATTTCCGATTCGACTTCTCTGGCCCCTCTCCTTTATCTGTTGTTGGGGCTTTGGTCTGGACTCTGAATGCTCACACACTGGAATTGGGGTTAAGCCCGTGAGGTGCCTTCCACCATTCCCTTCTGTGCTGGAGCAGGTGCTAGGGGGCAGTGTAGTTCCCAGCTGGCCCCGCAGGCTGCTCTGGCTTCAGAAAAGAAAGCACCTCAGCCTAGCAAATGAGAAACTTCCTGCAGCGCTCCAGGCCCTGCTAGGAAGAGCTAACAGAGATGTAACATTCTGGATTATTTTTATCCTCCTCTCTGCAGGTGAAGAAAACTCTCTCTGGCTCCAAGTTAAAAACACAATCCAACAAGTTCTCAACTTTCTGTTCTCAGTCCTCGAGGATGGACTGGGCCCAAGGTTTGTGCTTTTTCCAGCTCCCAGCGAAGTTATCCATCCCTGAAAATCTGCCCTATCAGTTATAAAGTAAGCTGTTGATAAACCGCAAATTGATCCCAACTCTAGAATGAGAAAATTGTGCCTGTCTCCTTTAAAATGCATCATTAATCCTTAGAGTCTTACAGTCATGTCCAGAGTGAGATTGGGATGTGTCACGTCTGTCTCTTTCTTGTAATATTTTTGTTCAACTCGCCCTCTCTCTGTTGTCAATGATGGATACCCTGCCCCCACCACCTACAGTTTTGTTGGCAGTCACATTGGATATTCAGTTCTCTTAAAAACAGTTAGGTAAATCATGATTTTTCCAAAACAGGGACAGTGGGTGAGATGAATCAGACTGTGGTCTGCCTGACATAATTCATGTGCCTACCAATCTGGGACCTATCAGTTTTTCATCCTTTAGTGTTGATGCATTTTTTTCATTTGGAATATCACATTTAAAGGAGCATATTGTTTATAGCAGTAAAATGTTACTGTTTAACTTCTGTGAACCTTGTTTATAAAAGTAGAGTAACTTTACCTGTTCTATCTTCTTACATAGACATAGAGGAACAACTCAGTTGTTCTGAGGATTTGCTAAATGTGTAAGCTTCCTATAATTTATCAATGAATTCTAGCTCCTAGGCTCCTGTATCATTAAGGAATCATTCAGGTTTGCTGAATCTAGCAAAGAATTTATAACTGCTAGAATGTGGAGATAAAAATGATGAAAATAATATGCAAGTGGATAAGCAAGGAGTTAGTTGGTAGAGTGAGCCTAAGGAGCTGGAGAGTCTTCCTGGGGGGATGGATGTGTTCTACCTCTGAATGAGTTAGGCTCATGCATCTCTGAGGTCCTTGCCTGGGGCTATGATTCAAGTTATCTGTGTGGTTAAGTCTAATGAATGTTTTTTCTTCAAGTCTTGAAGGACATAGGCAATTATATTGCAAGAGACATGTTAGCATCTTCATACTTTTTTTGCACGTATCTAGCGATTTTTCATGTCATATGACTTGTTTGTATCTGAACTAAGTGTTTGAGTCAGGACTGTTGCTGAGGGTACAAATGTATTTTAAGTTCATTTTTGGATGAGAAAGTGGATTAAATCTATTTCCAGCACCACAAGAGAAACAGTGTCTGATCAATTTCTGACTGGAGAAAATAGTTGTGAATATTGGTGCTGAGGCACTTAGTCATCTGAGGGAGTTGGCAGAGAGCCAGAGGAAGGAACTTTGTGGGGGACATGACTCAACAAAAGGACGTTCCAAATGATTTAAAATGTATTCTAAAGAGTGAAAGAGAACTAGAGGAATATTTAAAATGTAATAGTAATGAGAGCAGTAACAATTTGACCTTATGCTTCTACCTTTGGAGTTTACTTTGCAAGAGGGACTACTCTGTAACATTTGTGCTCTCCTGTTTTTTTTTTTTTTAAAGATTTTATTTATTTATTTGAGAGAGCGAGAGTGAGAGATGGAGAGCATGAGAGGGAAGAGGGTCAGAGGGAGAAGCAGACTCCCCGCTGAGCAGGGAGCCCGACGCGGGAGTCGATCCTGGGACTCCAGGATCATGACCTGAGCTGAAGGCAGTCGCCTAACCAACTGAGCCACCTATGCTCTCCTGTTTGAAAAACAATGTGCACTTTGAAAAACGGATATGACTGCTCACGTGATTGATGGACCTTGTTGTTATGGTCCACTGTAGAATGAATGAGTCGTAGACTTGAGCAATTTTCTGCTTTCTGATGAAATGATAGAAAAGACCATATATTGGCTTAAATATTTTGTAAATTAAATTATGAATTAACACTATGGCAGAATTTATATGTGACATTAAAACCGACATTTCCAAAGAGTGGAAATGATTCAGAGGATTATGTTTATGATTGTGGAAGCAACCGTCAAATGTAATTAAAGAAGCCAAGTGTCCTAGTGACTAAGAGCATAAATGAGATTTATGGAATGCCAAGATCCCTGGCATTGCTTGTACTGAAACTCAGCCTTTTGGGAAACAGCATTAAGCACTCTGAATGTTGTAGTAAAGATATTATAAACAGTAGGTAATTCACCTACCACCCCCATGGCCAGGGATCTAGGTTATATTTATCATCACAGCCTTCCAGGCTGTGAAATCAATTCAGCTAAGCCCATAAATTGTTGATTTCACATAGAATGAATATAGAGTTGGTCTTTGTTTATCTCTAGGGCTGGGTATCTGTAGGGGACTCTTCCTTTTCCAGTAACTAAAGGAAGAGTTTGCCTGCAAAGGGAGGCAGGATGGTAGTGTTAACCTGAAACCTTCTTCTCATAATGAGGGCTCATTTTTTTTTGCCATGAGTTTTCACCCAAGATCTATTTGGACTTTTACTCTTCCTTTCTCCAGCCCTCCATTTCCCTCCCTCCACTGCCTGTTCCTCATTTCTTTCCAAGATGTGATTAGTAGTTTCCACATTCTGTTGTGCCCTCAAAGGACAAACGTGAAGCACAAGAGAAATATATGAAACACTGGCAAGACCCAGGGCTGGCCCTAGTCACTGAGGCCCGAGTCCCTCCATGAAGGCTCCACCGTGCTCCATACAATGCATCTCCCTCCTCCATAGCAAGGTGCTTCCACTTGCCCCAAAGCCCTGAGTGCAGCTCAGACGTAACCTACAACCTGTCATGTCACTTCCTAACAGGACAGAGCTTCTTGGACTCACTATCTTAGTGGAAAGATCACTGTGATGCAATGTCAGCCTCCAGGAATCTTGGGATGAGAGAGGCTGTCTATATTTGAGAAGTTTTTCATGAGTAGTTTTATTGAATAGAGAGAAATTATATTCTTAAGACTCAAGACAGAACATAACAGCAAGAAAGGAAAATAGAATCGGTAGGTTTAAAAGATATCCCACTTGACTGAGGTGCTTGGTTGGGAGGGAAACTAAATGCTGCTTTATGTCTTTATTTTGTTTTATCAGATAAAACTAAGAATTTTAAAAAATCATGTGGGGCAGAATCATTTGCATCAGACTCTGCACATTTAGACAGCAGGCACTGTTTCTCAAGACTATAAATTCTGCATTCAGTTTAAGAAAGAGTATTTTCGATTGAGGTTAACACAGTATTTAAGTTAATGGAAAACATGCTTCCATTGCAGAGTATTTCCACCAGAATTGCTGGATTCTGTACAACAATCTGTTTCTATTTTGAAAAAAAAAAAAGTGGTGCTGTTGTATGACCTAAATATTCCTTTTTTCTCTCATTTTACTCTTCTACATTCATGTGTTTCTTCTTTAGGTATATTCAAATAAATGACAGTATGAATTCGGATGAAAATTTTTCCTAGTGGTATTAGATGCTTAATGCTTCAGAAAAAAAAAAAAAACCCATGTTATTATGCTTAAACTTGAGCTTCACTTCATGTAAGGAGCCTGAGTTCCCACTACTGCTACCCAAATGATACTAGGATTGGAGAGAGAGAAGCAGAATGTCTTAGAGAGTGACTTTTGAACCCTGTGTGGATTCATATTTTCTGAGTAACAAATCACTCCAGCAGTTATTGGTTCAAAATAGTATTTCTTGAACACATATGGTTTTCAGGTAGAGGTTGGTTGATCTAGCTGGCCGTGGCTCGGTAGCTCTGCTTTAACTTGCGTCCAACTGGGCTTGGATTTTTGCTTGTGGTTACATTTGTCAGTGAGTGTTAATTCTGGGGCCCCATCTGGGGAGGCAACAGCTACTGGTAGAGACTCTTCTCCAGGTGAAATCCAGGTGGGCAAGCAGGAGCATGGTTTGAACTTGGAACTGGCACACTGTTACTTCTGCCCATATATTGTTGGCCAAAGTGGGTCATATGGCTATGTCTAAGATCAACAGGGTGGGAAATTTAGGAACGACTGCAAAGTTAAGGGGTAGGAATATGGAAACATGGAAAGGAGAAGTAGTAGGAGCCAATAATTCAGTCCATCAGAGAGCCCAACTCATTTTCATTTTCCTGCAGGTAGGAATGTTGTCATTGTCGTATCCTCCTTTCTCCACTGGGGCAATAAGACATAACATGGAGGCAGTTACTCTCAGTAGTGACTTGCTCTGATCTGTAGGGATAGTTCTTCCCAGTGATTCTCAAACTTTTGTGTATGATGGAATTACTGGTGAGGTTGGTAAGAGTACAGACCTGGCTCTTATTCTCAAACTTATTAAATCATAATTACTGTGGGAGGGACAAGTCATTTACATTTTTAACAAGTTCCTCTGGTAATTTCGAAGCATTCTGACATTTGAGACTCCTATCACTAGAATAAGGTTAATTGAAGTGGCCAGCCTAGGTCTTGAATTTGATGGGATCCTGGCAGTTTAGCAAGTGTGATAGATTGTCGTATTGTCCAGCAAATACCGCCCCCCTCAAACCCCCTGCACGTCCTTGTTCCAGAGAGTTGCACCTGGTCATATGATTGATTTTGCCAAATGGCACGTGAAGAGATATGACGTACTTCCTATTCAAGGAAGATTTTAACTCTGTTTATGTCATTAGACTTTAGTTCTTGTGTTTCTGCTCTCTGCCGTGGGAACTTATTGTCCGTGGCTGTGGGTGCGTCAGCCTGGGAGGAATGCTGCTTGTCGCAGAATGAGTGACATGAACCAGATGCACAGCCCAGCCTATCATATAATCACTGTAGCTGTCTCACTGGAACATAAGAAAACAAATTTTAGGTGTTATAATAAGCCAATGAGATTTCAGATTGTTTCTTATATGGCATTATTCCAGAAAAGCTGACCAATATAGCCAATAACTGAACAAGGCAAATACCAAACTGGGATGAAAATGGGGCTCTACATTCCTTTTCAAAGACTACCCTCAGATTTCTAAATGCCTTTCAATGACCTATTTGAGATTATCCTTAGTGTTTGCTTTATTTTGACTTAACTTACATGAAAATGCTGGAGAAGGGGAAAATTAGCTTATAAAGGGATTTAGCCAGGACTTAAAACACTCCCAGGACTGGCCTTGATTCTGAACTTACCCCCCTTAGGGCCTTTATCTGTTTTCTCCTGACAGGGTAGGAGTTTTGCTTTTTTGCTGTTTGGTTGATCAGCAATAATTACCACTCACAATAAATATTGGTACGTGCTGGGAGCCATCCTAAACATTTTCTGGGTATTAATTTGTTTACTTTTCCTGGCTACTCTATTACTCTGTGAGGAAGATACTATGATTTTCATTTCATGGACAGAGAGCTGGGCTCACACAGACTTTATAGTTAGAAAGTCACAGCACTGGAAGTCTGACTTCAGAAGCGATGCTCTTGACCACTCTGTTATTGCCTCTAGAAGTTTTCAACACATTTCACCCCTCTTTATGTACAATGTAAATACTCCAAACAATGTAAATGCTCCTCCTAGAAAAATAAGTTGCCTAATTTTCACCTAGAATGGAAAGATTCCAGATCTCAGAGGTGAAGTGTGTGTACGAAGCATCTTGGATAGTGAAGGACGATCTGTTGCAATATTTGTTGCTTTGGTTCCTCTCTTCCTCTCTGCCCATCATTCTGGTTTAGAATGCTTCTTTTTCCACTTTTGAATTCTGTCATCACAGAAACAGAAATTATGGATTTGGGGGCGCCGGGGTGGCTCAGTCAGTTAAGCATCTGCGTTCGCCTCCAGGTCATGATCCCAGGGTCCTGAGATCAAGCCCGGCGTGGGGCTCCTGCTCAGCAGAGAGCCTGCTTCACACGCTCCCTCTGCCCCTCCCCCTGCTTGTGCTCTCTTTTTCTCTCTCAGATAAATAAATAAAATCTTAAAAAAAAAAAAAAGAAATTATGGCTTTGCTTTTCACTTTCACTCAGAAACCTGAAAGCAGGGTGCCTGGGTGGCTCAGTTGGTTAAGCGACTGCCTTCGGCTCAGGTCATGATCCTGGAGTTCTGGGATCGAGTCCCGCATTGGGCTCCCTGCTCAGCAGGGAGTCTGCTTCTCCCTCTGACCCTCCCCCCTCTCATATGCTCTCTCTCTCTCAAATAAAATAAATAAAATCTTTAAAAAAAAGAGAAACCTCCATACTTAAAAAAAAAAAGAAACCTGAAAGCAGATTATATAATTTCTATAATAAGAAATTTAAAAAACAACACATTTTTACATACCCCATGAGCTCATGGCAATGCGATTCAGCTTGTATTGGGTAAAGTTGCAATTTAAAAATTGTGTAAAACAATAGCATCTAATTATTCAGGACCTACTCTGAGGTATTTTACATATATTAGCTTTACTTCTAATAACAAGTCTGCAGAGAAATTATTATCTCTTATGGGCAAGAAGATTGAGTCTTAAGAAAATCACACAGCTATGTGATGGAGCAAAAGATGAGTCAGATTTTCATGACTGCAAATTCTGTTGTCTTGGCCTCTGCACCTTATCACTTCTCTCACTTTAAAGAAAGGATTTTTAAAAACCCTGAAATTACTACATAAAAACTAGCTTTTTCCTGTTTATTCCCATAATATAAAATTATCTGAAATGGATTTCATTTTCAATCTCTTTTCTACATATTAAGCTTAATTGACTGGATAAGAACTAGTAAGCACAGTGTCTCCTGAGTACACATATTGTTAGATGAATTGTTAAGTAGGATTTAAATATAGCAGGAGAGTTTTCATTACTAAAGAGAAGTTGCTATGCTTTTTACTGCCCTTTTAATTTTTACTCCAGCCTGGGCATATATATTCTAAATCTGTGGGCAAGCTGCTCTCTGCTGCTTTTAATGATGTAGTAGAGGACAGATTCTCAACTGTTTCTTCTAGCCTGATGTCTCTTCATGTTTCTATCCTACATTGTGTAAAACAGTAGTTTGAGCTACAAAACTGTCCCCATATCTATGTACCTGTGTACACTAGTTCGCTGTAGGAAGACAGTATCCCAGAGGAGGATCCTTTCATGTTTGCATGTCAGATTCTCCAAAGACATATATTAGCAACGTCAAGTCCTTTTCTACTATTAAGAGCACAAGAAAAATTGTTTGAATAAACAAATGTTTTAAAGAATCTTGAAATTATACTCTGAAGGGACGTTATAACTGTAAAACGCAAAAATATATCCTATAATTTTTTTGGCCAAAATCACACATTTTCGTAAATACTAAAAATAAAAGATAGATGGAAGGCAGAATAAGAGGAGATTGATTTCCAATCTCTTTTGTTCAAAGCCCAGACAAATGGGAACAAATGCAAAGATCCAGGGATGCTGGGAAATAATATGGACATATGAGTAAGAGCTCTCCAGAGAATCAGGACCATTAGCACATGCGCGTGCGTGCGTATGTGCACGTGTGTGTGCATGCGTGTGTGTGTAAAGAGATTTATTATAAGGAATTAGATCATGTGATTATGGAGGCTGGCAAATCCACAGTCTTCAGGGCAGGCTGGCAAGCTGGCAACCCAGGAGAGCCCATGTTCCATTTTTCTCCAAAGGCCGTGTGCAGTAGAATCAGGAAGAGCTGACGTTGCCGTCCTAAAACCAGCCTGCTGGAGAAGTTCTCTCTTGCTTGGGGAATGGAGTGGGGAGGGAAGCCAGCCTTTTGCTCAATTCCGGCTTTCACCTGATTGGATGAGGGCCTCCCACATTATGGAGAGTGATCTGCTTTACTCAAAGTCCACTGATTAAAGCGATAATCTCATCCAAAACATTCTCATGGAAACACCTATAATAATTTTTGGCCAAATATCTGGGCACTCCATTGCCCAGCCAAGTAGACACATAAAATTAACCATCTCGGTGGATGTAAGGAGGCCCCAGTCATCCAGTGGTGGGTGTTCAGGCAGGCTGAGACACCACAAGTTCCACAGAACAAAGCTGTGAAAGAACACTTTATTAAACCTGGAAAATTGGGGCGCCTGGGTGGCTCAGTCGTTAAGCATCTGCCTTCGGCTCAGGTCACGATCCCAGGGTCCTGGGATTGGGCCCCACATTGGGCTCCCTGCTCAGCAGGAGGCCGGCTTCTCCCTCTCCCACTCCCCCTGCTTGTGTTCCTTCTCTCGCCGTCTCTCTCTCTCTCTCTGTCAAATAAATAAATAAAATCTTTAAAAAATAAATAAATAAACCTGGAAAATCAGAAAATTCTTGTAATAAACACCTGCCAGTCATCAAAGGGCTATCTTCAGAAGTTGTGACATGAGTCAACCATGTCCTGTAGCACCTGAAATGCAATTGGGATATTGTTCTAAAACATATTTAAGTTCTGAACCTAAGAAATAGGAAGACTATGAGAAAAAGTTGTAACAGAATATATTTATATTAGATAGGCGCAATTAAGTGGTGTAGTCATCAGGTAGGGATAATAGACCCTGACTAATATGATTTGAAAATTTGCTAATGACAGAACTCAAACCAGTTCCACATCTAACCTTTTCTTTAAATTTGGAGCCCACAACATAGTATCTACATAAAGGGCTTAGCCTGGCATTTCAGGTCATGAGAAAAATTGCCCTATTCCGGAATTTATTTCCCCCTACTGTCTTAGTTTAAGAAACCTCTGTGAATGGAGAAGATATCCTAAAGAATTCCTTCAGGAAGTTTCTCCAAAATTGTTTGGGATGATTAGTTATTCAGTAAGTGAGCGTCTTCCAGCCTCAGGAAAACTTAGAATTAAGTGTACAAATATTTAATAGGGCCAAATCTACAGTATCAATAATCTATGTATTGCATTTGAGAAACTCTATACATTGGTATTATAAGTATTTATAATAGTTAAGAGAATTTGGTTTATTTATCAGTCACGATATGATAACAAATAATACCCAAGTTGAAGAGACTTAGAAGTTTCTTCCTGCTTATGCTGTGTGTTCCTCAAGGACAGGCAGGAAAATATGCCTAAAAAAATTAAATTAATTTTATTTATTTATTTTTCTAGTTTTATTGAGATAAAATCAACATGTAACATTGTGGGAGTTTAATGAGTGCATGATTTGACATATGTGTATATTGTGAAGTGATGACCACAATAAGGCTAGTTAACATCCATCACCTCATAAAAATTACCATTTTTGTGTGTAATGAGAACATTCAAGATTTACTGTCTTCACAACTTTCAAGTATATAATAGTCAAGTGTTGCTAACTATAGTCACCATGCTGTACACTACATCCTCAGAACTTATTCATCTTACACCTGGAAGTTTGTACTCTCTGACTAACATCTCCCCATCTCCCCCACCCCTTAGCTTCTCACAATCACCATTCTACTCTCTATTTCTAAATAGAGAGGCTTTTTCAGGTTTCACATATAAGAGAGAACACATGACGTTTATCTTTTCTGTCTGACTAATTTCACTTAGCATACTGCCCTCAGGGTCCACAGACGTTGTTGCAAAAGGAGGGACAGGAAAATATGGTCATACTGTCCTCATCAGGGACTGAGACTGATGGAGTCACCACCGTCTGGAGCAATGCTGATAAATGTTTCTGGGGGAAGAGAATACAGCACCGCCTCTTGAAGTTTTCTGACCACAAAGCAACACGTGTTGCTTCTGCTCTTATCTGATTGGCCCAAACAAGTCACATGGCCAGACCTAACTTTAGAGCACATTCTTACCATGAATCTGGAAGGAAGGAATGTGCATTATCGGTTATGAGTCTTCATACCAACCATCAGCCATTAAAATAACATTAGATAAGGATTCTAATTTAAAATGTGGAACCTGCATAATCAATTTAGACTTGTGGTTTTAAGGTCAAAGGTCAAAGCGTATGCATGGTATTGGAATATAGAGGAGAACTTGATGTCCATCATATTTATAAGTTTAATTTATTATGTGTAGAAGAATTAAACATATGAAAGATTTTAAATTTTTTTGTAAATTGGACAGATAGGTATTCAAATATATATAAATGCAATTAAAAATATTTAAAGAAATTTAAACTAACATTTTTTATATATTTTTAAAAGATTTTATTTATCTATTTGTGAGAGAAAGAGAGAGCATGTGTGTGCTTGCATGCGTGCCCCTGAGAGCCAGGGGGAGGGGCAGAGGCAGAGGGGGAGGGACAGGCAGACAAGCTGAGCCCAGAGCCCACCTTGGGGGTTTTCTCATGACCCTGAGATCACTACCTGAGCCAAAACCGAGTCAGATGCTTAACTGACTGAGCCACTCAGATGCCCAACTGACTGAGCCACTCAGGTGCCCCTAAACTAACTTATGAAATGTGTTTATAGGTTAATCGCAGTCTCTGTAGAAGTGACTGTTATTATTTTTTTTTGAGTTATAAATGGAGTATTAAGTTTTGTCTGTTGAACTTAAAAGTATAGGAATGAATTAGGTTTATGAATTTATTACTCAAATAAATAAATATTAATTTTTAAACCAAAGTGAACTTTTGAACCAAAGCTATCCTTCATGGGTATCAAATTCTCACATTTAATGCTAGCAAATGCTATTATAATCTCAAGGCCTCCTTTATTTTCCTTTCTGAGCACTGAAGCCTGTGAAATGATTATTATTAGAGATTTAGCATGAAGGACATACAAAAATATATATATTATAACAGAGGAAGACCTAAGATGCGGTTGGCTAGGTTTCTAAGAGAATGACTATTTTTTTCTCTCTAGCTTACATAAAAAAAATAGACAAAGTTTTAGGAGAAAAAAATACCATGTTTTCAATACTCTCTAACATCTCTCTTTTACAAGAATAACCAGTACAGGTTAAGTTGATAGGAATTAGTGTAGGTAAAGTACTCATTGGAATTGGATGAGGGTAGAAAAGGAAGAAAAATATTATATTTGATGAAATCCACTGTGCACATTTTAAGTATGGGCCTATGTAGTGATTTACCTCTGATGAGTAAGAGCAAGTAAGACACTCAAAAACATATGACACAATTTATGTAATGTGTGTGCATATATTTATTTATGGCTTCATCTGTACCACAAGAGAAATTGTAATGACTTTGCAAAGACCACAAATCTTTTGCATACAAGTCAAAGTGTCTATTCCATGTGGCTTATAAATATGTGTAAAGCTTCCATATGGGAAAAGGATTTTCTGATACTCAAAGAATCAAACATCAAAGAACCTACTGAAAAGCTTGACAAATATTGAGAAATATTACAAAACTTTGAATTCCAATTCTAGGGTCTACATATTCTATTTTGCAATATACTTTATCATTTTATATTAGCGCTGTTCAGAACTCTCTTCCAAAGGCCATGGGATTTAATATATGATTATACTTTATGTACAATGCATACATGTATATGTGTGTGTATATTAGCATTCATTTCAATTTGCCTCCAGGTTACATATCCTACTAGATGCCCCAGTGATTGGCTATTGCCCTCACAGTGAAACTAAAGAGGTGCCAACTCTCTTGAAGCAAATTCCAAAACTTCAGAATAGTGCTTACATATTTGATTTATATAGTTTATTTCTCCCAGAGTGTTCATTTTAAATTAACTCCACATTGAAATAAGTGATCATGCTAATAGCTGACAGGGCTAGGTTAGGCTGACTTTGTCTTAACGTCATTGACAGTAACAAGAAAAATAAAAAGAAACAAAAGGAGGTAACAGAGGAAGAACAAAAAAATGACTAACCTAAGAAACCAATATTGCATTAAAACTGGGTTGTCACATAATGTTGAACGAGGTTATTCTTTCTTATGGGGCATGTGATGGATACTCGAGGTCCGTATATTGCCACAAGATCCTGTTTTTTCTGCATGTGGCACTACCCAAGTCCTAGCCCGTGGCCCACGGGCTAAGTATTTGGCCTGTGGCAGTGTTTCATTTTGCTTGAACAGTATTTTAAAAAAAATTTGAGGCAACATTTTTAAATTGGAAGCTTTCACATAAAAATCCAGATTTCTGGCGTCTCTCAAAAAATGAGGAGATCTGGGGATCTACGGCTGGCTGGCTGGCTGTTGCCCTCTTCAGACGCACGTGTTCTCCATGGTCCCCACCAATTCTTCCTGCTTCACAGCACCAAGGCTGGCCGTTCCCACTTACTCTTCTTGCTCTATTTCTCTTTTAGTAGAAAATATTTCTTTCTGCCAATGTCTTTATCAAAAGTAGGTAAAAATACGGCAGTATGGTAAAAAAAATATGGATTTCTAGATTTACATGAGATTGCTCTTTGTGGATTCTCTTCTCCTTTTCTCTCTCATACATTGGGGGCCAATTTCTCTTCCCTAGCTTCCTCTGAAATTTGAAATGGAGACCTGAGAAACTGTTGATCAGTATAAATACTGGAAGGTTCTCAGAGGCATGTTTTCTGCTTTACTTTTTCTCCCAGAGACCTGATAAGATTGGGCTTGGGGAAGTAAGAGAGAAGGGGAGAATGGAAAAACAAATAAGAGAGGGTGCAATTTTGGCTCTAAGCTTTGGAACTTAACCCTCCGAAGTGGGCTTAGTGAGGCTGGGACCTGGGCTCTGCAGGCCACCTTTGGTTTGTCCTGTTAGGCTCTGCCAGCAGAGGGCACAAGAGGGAGACTGCAAAGTGGGAGGAGGCTGAAGGGGCTCGGTTTCTGTGGACTTCCTGTTTCCTTGACGTTCTTGCAAGCATCACCCTACCAAAACTCTTTCACCTTGGCAGCAGCAATTCCTTTTCGACATGGCAGCTGAATGGGGTCTGCAGTTTTTTCATCACTTACCAAACCAGCTTCATTGTGTGACCCCTTCCCTTCACCCTCATTGCCTTCTTCGGAGGTCTAACTTCTAGCTCATGGGGGCCTCTCCTCCAACTTTCAAAGTTTAAATATTCTGGAGTCTTTCTTTTGTTCCCTCAGTTCTAAGGAAGGAAGCTGCTTCCCACAGCTGATACTTTTTTTTTTTTAATTTTTTATTGTTATGTTAATCACCTTATATTACATCATTAGTTTTTGATGCAGTGTTCCATGATTCATTGTTTGTTCATAACACCCAGTGCTCCATGCAGAACGTGCCCTCCTCAATACCCATCACCAGGCTAACCCATCCCCCCACCCCCCTACCCTCTAGAACCCTCAGTTTGTTTTTCAGAGTCCATCATCTCTCATGGTTCGTCTCCCCCTCTGACATACTCCCCTTTTCTTCCTCTCCTGTTATCTTCTTCTTTTCCTTTTTTCTTAAAATATGTTGCGTTATTTGTTTCAGAAGTACAGATCTGTGATTCAACAGTCTTGCACAATTCACAGCGCTCACCGTAGCACATACCCTCCCCAATGTCTATCACCCAGCCATCCCATCCCTCCCACCCCCAACCACTCCAGTAACACTCAGTTTGTTTCCTGAGATTAAGAATTCCTCATATCAGTGAGGTCATGTGATACATGTCTTTCTCTGATTGACTTATTTCACTCAGCATAACACCCTCCAGTTCCATCCACGTCGTTGCAAATGGCAAGATCTCATTCCTTTTGATGGCTGCATAATATTCCATTGTGTATATATACCACATCTTCTTTATCCATTCATCTGTCGATGGGCATCTTGGCTCTTTCCACAGTTTGGCTATTGTGGACATTGCTGCTATAAACATTGGGGTACACGTACCCCTTCGGGTCCCTACATTTGTATCTTTGTCGTAAATACCCAGTAGTGCAATTGCTGGATCGAACGGTCCACAGCTGATACTTTTGTGATGTGTTAGAATTCTCTGTTTTCTCTACTTAAAAAATTCTTAGGGGCATCTGGGTGGCTCAGATGGCTGAGTGTCTGACTCTTGGTTTTGGCTCAGGTGGTGATCTCAGGGTTGGGATCAAGCCCCATGTTGGACTCTGTGCTCAGTGAGGTGTCTGCTTGAGATTCTCTCTCCCTTTCCCTTCTATCCTTTGCCCTGCTTGCTCTTTCTCTACCCCTCTCTGTTTTTGAAATAAATCAATAAATCTTTAAAAAAATTATAATTAGTTAACAATTATTTGTGTAACTTTTTCTCAGTTCAAATAACTCCTTCCTGACTGGATCCCGGCTCACAGAGAGAGGAAGAGTTGACTAGTGTTGTGCTGCCCCAAATGCGCTACTCCCCTTGATTATTTAGATATAAGTTTAATTAATTCAAAAAAATAAAATTAAAAACTTCATCAATTACATTAATTACATTTTAAGAGCTCAGTAGTTAAACCGTGGTTACTGATTACTGTATGGAACAGTGCAGATATAGAACATTTCTGTCATCACAGAAAGTTCTATTGGACAGTGCTGGGCTAAAGAAATGAGGGGTCCTTAGAGTGGGGAGGGTACATGAGGGGAAGACCTTCATTAGTACCAGGAAATGAGGTGGAAAAGACTCTGGATGAGCTCTTCTCAAAAAAGATTGAAAAATATAGAGAGATTATCTGATCACAATGCAATTAATCTAAAAATCCATAGAAGGTAGAAAACCTTCATATATTTAAGAATGAGTGATATGATAATGGAATTATAATGAAACACTGTTGGGGTTAATATAGAGCATGAAATCAGCCATAATACCTGGCTTGCTAAAATGTAACACAGAAGCCACTGGAGGAGAGGGAAGGTTTCAGAGAAAGGTGTGGGCCTTTGGAATGCCAAGGCCTGCGTGACTACTCCACAATAGGAATGCCGCAGGGAGTTGCCTTCCCGAAGCTCTCTTAGGCCAAACAGCCGCCGTGCGATCTAAGAGATGTATGCATTGTCCCTTAGGCTATGTTTAAAAGAACTTGTGGAACACGCAGATTAGTATATCGTGTCTTTCCTGTAAACAGATCCTCCTAGTTCCAGTAAGACCCCTTGTCACACATCACGTGCTTGAGAAACAGTGATAAGGGTTTGTGATTAACCTGAAGGACTAATAAAAGTGGGATCAAAGAAGAGCAAAGGGTCTTAATCTCTGAGCGTTGACCCCCTTGCCTTCTCCTCTCTTTCACAGCGAAGTTTGGAGTCATCTTTCATCCATCGGTACAGGGATTCCTGGCCATTCCCGGCAAAGCATTGCATATTTAAATTGGAGATTATTAGTAAAATAGTACTTACAGGGACATTTAGAGACTTAACTAAATATTTTATGAAAGAAGAAAACAGGAGGATTAATAAGTTAAGCATCCATCCCAAGAAGTGAGAAACAGGGCAGCAGGTGTAATAGTAGATAGTAGAAATTAAAAAACCCCAACAGGACTCATGAAAAGATGCTCAACATCCCTCATCATCAGGGGAGTGCAAATCAAAACTATAACGAGATATCACCTCACACCTGTCAGAATGGCTAAAATCAAATCAAGAAACAACAAGGTTGGTAAGGCTGTGGATAAATAGGAAGCCTTGTGCACTGTGGTGGGAATGCAAACTGGGGCAGCCACTGTGGGAAACAGTATATGGAGATACCTAAAAGTTAACAGTAAAATTATCCTATGACCCAGTAATTCCACTACTGGGTATTTACTCCCAAAATACAAAAACATTAATTCAAAGGGCTACATGCACCCCTATGTTTATAGCAGCACTATTTACAATAGCTGAATTATGGAAGCAGCCCGAGTGTCCATCGACTGATGAATAGATAAAGAAGATGGGGTGTATAAACACAATGAAATATTATTCAGCCATAAAAAATAATGAAATCTTGCCATTTGCAACAACATGGATGAGCTAAAGAGTTTAATGCTAAGTAAAATAAGTCAGAGGAAGACAAATACCATATGATTTCACTCATATGTGGAATTTAAGAAAGAAAACAAATGAGCAAAGGAAAAAGAAAAGAGAGAGGCAGAACAAGAAACAGACTCTTAACTATAGAGAACAAACTGATGGTCACCAGAGGGGAGGTAGGGTGAGGGGATGGGGGAAATAGATGATGGGGATTAAGGAGGGCACTTGTGTTGAGCACTGACTGTTGTATGGAAATTTGAATCACTATATGGTACACCTGAAATGAATATAACACTGTGTTAACTATACTAGAATTAAAGTAAAAACTTAATTAAAAAAACAAATTATAAGACTAAACATATAAGAACAGAAATTAATTAGATAGCAAAAATAATAGAGAGGGCTAACAAAACCAAGAGTTGGTTTTTATGAAAAAATCAATAGAGTTGGTAAATCCCTGGGAAGATTGATCAGGGAAAAGATAGAGAAAAGATAATAAATGTCAGTAATGAACAAGGAGATATTACTATAGATCCAGTAGATACTAGAAAGGTAATAAGAGGGTATTTTGAACAACCCAAGGCCAGTAAACTTGAAAACTTAGATGAAATAGACCTATTCCTAGAAAAAAAAGACATTAAAACTGACCCTAGAAAAGTAGAAAATAGGAATGGTCCTTTAACTCTTAAACAATTGATCCATGATTAAATATTTTCCTTCCATCAAAGACAACTCCAGGCTCATCTTTCCTTATTCAATTCTGTTAAACATTTAAAAAAATCTTAGTGGTAATCATTTACAAATCTTTCCCAAAAATAGTGGGGGAGGGGCAATCCCCAACCTCATTTTATGGAAGTCTCTAAACCTTGATACCAAACCAGACATAAGGAGAAAAGTTGGAAAATCTCATATATTAACAAATGTCCAGAGCTCCTAAACAAAATAATTACTAATCAAATCTAACAGTATATCACACAGCTAAGTTTCTTTTTATATTCTAGGAATGCAAGGTTGATTTAAATTTTAAAGATACATCCATATAATTCATCACGTTAAAAGATGAAAAGACAAAATTATTATAAATATATGTAAAATAATTTGAAAAAATTATGATTAAAAAGATTTTTAGTATAGGGGTGCTTGGTTGTGACTGACTCTTGATTTCTGCTCAGGTCATGATCTCAGGGTTGTGGGATTGAGCCCTGCATTGGGTGTTACCCTGAATGTGGAGCCTGCTTGGGATTTTCTCTCTCCCTCTTCATTTGCCCCTTCTCCTGCTCACATGCATGCTCTCTCTTTCTCTCTCTCTCTCAAAAAAAAAAAAAGCTTTTTAGTATAGATAAAAAGTTTCTTAATCTGATAAAGTGTATTTACCAAAAACCCTACAGTTAAATTTTACTTAAAAGTAAAATAGGGAGAATTTTGAGTTCAAGAAGACAATGAAAATAAGTAACAGCTATAAAGTTTACATGAGAAGAAATGAAATTATAATTATTCACAGATAATATTATTAGGTAGAAAATCCAAGAACCTGATGATAGATTATGATAATTAATTTGAAAATTTAGCAAAGTTGTTATAATTTAGCTCAATCAATTTTATTTTATACCCCAGGAATAAAACAAATGAAAGATAAAGAATTAAAAATACAACCATTACAATAATATAAAAATATCAAATACCTAGGAATAAATCTATCAGAAGATGTGCAAAACCTGTATACTGCAACACGTTGTTGACATATGGAAAAGATCTAAATAAATGGAAAGATACTACATTCAATATTTCTTTTGTGTGTGTGTGTGTGTGTGTGTGTGTGTGTGTGTTTAATCTTATTTTATTTAAATTCAATTACTTTACATATAGTGTATCATTAGTTTCAGCTCTAGAGTTCAGTTATTCATCAATTGCATATAACACCCAGTGCTCATTACATCACATGCCCTCCTTAATGCCCATCACCCAGTTACTCCATCCCCCCCACCCATTCAATATTTCAATTCTCCCTAAATTGATTTAGATTCATTATCATCCCCCCCAAAAAATCTGTCACTTTTTTATGTGCTTGCATTTATGTGTGTGTAACCTGATAGGATAATTCTAAAATGTGAAAATGAAAACAAAAACAGAGGTAACTAAGATAATATTGAAGAGAAATAAGGTTGGTGATGATGAAGATGAGTAAGATAATATTGAGGATGAATGAGGACTCACCTTACCAGATATCAAGATTAGATATCAAAACCTGGGTAATTCAGAGAATGGATTGTGAAAAATGTTATCTTCTGAGCTGAACTTGAAATGTTCTGTTACCTACTATTCCTGTTTTTTTAGAAATATTCAAAACAATTTTCAAGTCTGATCTGAAGTCTTCATTATAATGCAATGTGGCATCCAGGGGATATGAATGTGGAAGAGAATCCTGCACTCACATAGTTCTCTTTGGTTTCTACATTTCCTCATTACAGAGAATATGGTGATGAGCTTCTAACTTCTTTTGACATTTTTGAAATGTCTTGGACAATAATAAAGGTATTGAAAAACTGGAAATGGGCAAATACCACTAAAATAAATATTAAATTCTGAAATTAAAAAATATTTTGAACACTATGGATTGATGAGTTTGATTATCAATTTAGAGTGAAATGCCCCAATGGATTAATTAAAAGATATCTTTTGAGCTCTTTGAAAAAGCAAAAGTGCTTGCTGTGAGTGATTCTGAATTTAGAATAAGGTCCTTCAAATTTCCCAAATTCCTTTGTTGAATAAAGCTTATAGGTTGATTGATGAGAAAAGTGTTACAGATATACCAGCCTGTTCTGTTTATGTGCAGCAGACGTTTGAGGTTATGCCTACTCAACATTGTTGATGTGCTTAGGAAACATGGGGTTAACATGGACTTTGGAAGCTTAGCGAATGTATTAGATGACAGAATAGACATCTAGAGCCAGCTTGAAATAAAGGACTAAGTTTAAGAAGATGAAGTGTAATAGGGATTAATGGAAACTGTTACCGTGAGTTTACAAATCAACTAACTAAATATAGAATGGACAAGCTGTGTCTTAACATTAATTTATAAAAAAAAGACCAGAGTTTTTTTGTCGTTTATGAGCTCATGACAAATCAATGATGTAATATGTCTGCTTAGAACCTAATTCAATCTTAGGCTTCACAGATAGATAGGTAGGCCACAGTGACAAGGAGGTGACAGGTAGAGAGTAATAACAGTCCAGAGCTAGATCTCACCTCATTCATCTCACTTTATTGGGATGCCACCCTTGGAAGGTGATGCTGATAAACTGAAAGCTTTTCAAGGAAAGTCACACGAAATAATGAAAGGTCTGAAACCTAAATAATATTTTAAAAATCATATACATTTAGCTTAGAGGAAAGAAAACCAGCATGGTATCATTTGGGGAGTTCTTATCAAGTAGAAAAGCATTTTTTTCCTGTTTTCAAGGAGATAAAATTAGGAAGAATGTACATGTCTCCTCTATGGATGGAAAAGTTTGCTGCCATTAGAAATGTTCAAAAATGAAGGTTTACTATAGACGCCCTGGTTGCAAAATGGTTGGGTTTTGAATAGTATGCCTCTAATATAATTTTCTCATAAGTCCTGTTATTTTAGTGGTTGAGCCAAATACTCCACTGAGATTAGCTGAGATTTGTCTATACAACCCTATATTTGGCATGCAATTGATTTTTTAGAATCATAAACATAATTTTAAGCATCCTACACTTTCTAGGATTTTTGTACATAGCACACATAGAAATGATTTAACTCAAAGAACTACTGTTCAAAAAGTCTTTGTCCCCATTTAATCAAAATTTGAGGTATTTTAAGAGTTAATTTAATTCACTTACATTTTATGTTTGCCTTTTCCCCCTTTCATGCATGCATGTTACACAGTCAGTAGCCCTAGGGTAAAGAGCTATTTCAATCCAAGTCTGTCTAGGAAGCTTGGCCTAACATAACGTCATTTATGGTTAAGAAAGATCATTGTTGTGCTAAGTAATTTTTTGTGGTTGGCAGCTTTAAAGGTTGGGATTGCTGGCTGCCTTTTGGATATTATATCATAAGTATGGATGAATTGCAGTACAAACATTGAAAACCTTCAGTATGCTTTGTCCAAATAAAAGAATAACCATCCAAGTTATGAAGAGATACATCTCAAGTACTCTGACTTACACAGATTTTTTTTTCTTTTCTCTCCAGTTATAATTTTTCATGGTGTTGTAGCCTGCCAGTGTCAACAAATTTGTGTTTTCTGGTAGGATAATTGAGTTGAGATTTTTCTCCTCTGACATGAAGTCAGAGCATTAAGTTACAGACCTATGGGTTAGATCTTTGTAGTAGGAAAGCCAAGTCCTTCCTGAAGTCACCCCTGGCATAATTTAGATACAATAAGACTGCTGCCTTTTGGGATAAAGAGTAAATTTCCTATTATTCAGGAGCTGATCTTGCAACTTGTATATAGTTCAGATCTTTAGCCTTTCCTTTTCTTTGGTTTTGTTGCCAACTCTTGACTGTTTAACCACCCTTCTGTATCCTTATATTTAGATTATCTATGCAGGAAGAAGAAATTGATTATTTAAATTTGGATATTTCAGCTAATGTTTGTTTTAGAACATTTATGCAATATGCAACCATATATATTCCTGGGTATGAAAACAATTTAATACATTGTTGAACATCAAGAAAGTTCATCAGCCAGAAATGTTAATTTATCCATGTGACTTAGAATGAATATTGATAAAAGCTACTATTTGTTGAACACTTACTATAAGCTAGACATTTCACATTGCAAATCCTTGAAGGAGTCTTAGAAGACAGGTTTTCTTATTTTTTTTCAGTTGGGGAAGTTAAGATCCAGAGAGGTATGTAATTTGTCAGAGGTCATATAATGGTCAAATAGGAGAGCTAGAGTTTGAACCTAAGTCTGTCCTACACATTGTCTCTGGACAGTGGGCTTATCTTGCTTTGTGTTTTAAAGAATTGGCAGTGACGTGGACTTTTTATCTGTCTTCTCTTTTTGTTGAATGGTTAGCCTGTCTTTGGTTGTATGAAGGATGATTGCATTAGTTTAGGTGGAAGCATTATGCCATTGTCTTTATTTGGAAGTTGAAGATGGTTATAGTATTAGGATGGATACTGAGTTGGTGAGTTAACAAGGGTATTGTATGGACTGTGTTTGGTTGGTTGGTACCATCACCAGCAGCCCCTGCTAAGTCAGAGAACCACATTTCCCTAAATCGCCTTCCCTGATGGTGTTGGGTTAGAATCTGCCATTAAGAGGAATTTAAGTGACATTTAGAAGGTGGAGGTGAAGTGTTACCTCGAGAAGATACTGACGGTAAGATGCAGCTGGCATCTAGACCTCTTTATAAGCTCCCACTTAGTGGTTCTGGCACTTCCTTGGACTTCCCCGGACCATGATTTCTCTAGGTTGTGGCAGAGCACATGGTTTCCAGATCTCTCCACAAGGTCCCATTTCATGGTTGTGGCAGCTTCTTAAGCTTCTGAGGAATAAATGGCTTTTCCCTTTTCCAGTTAAGAGATGCTCCAATGACCAACTTCTGAAACCTTCACTGCTGTATCCTCGCGTATTTGTGTACTCTTAATTTCTATATTCCATCCATTTCCCCCTTACTGCTGATACCAACCTTGCTTTCCTGACCAAACCCAGACTGGTATATGAGATGTGACTTTTCATACATTTAAGTAGAATGTAATCACGCACTAATTTTCCATTTTGGTTTAGAGGTGAGTGCTAAGATAGGATAAATACAAATGAGAAATTGGAAGCAATCAAAAGCTTAGAAGAATCTAAAGTTTAAAAATTTTTTACTAATTGTAATTGTTCCTTATATAAAAGTACATATTTCATAGCATGGATATATAGTATTCGATTTTATGATATTCAGGAAACATTCTTTGAGTATCTACGATGTAAAGCCCTTAGCTGGGCATGCTGCAAAATCCATAGAGAACAAATACTAATTGAGAGCTTTTGATGAGTCAGATGCTTAAATCTTGCATTCGCAAGGCAACTCTGTCAGGTAGATATTATTATCCTTATCTTACAGATGGGAAATTCAGGCCTAGACTGAATAGGAAACCTGGCAGAAGTCACAAAGTGGTTTAAATACTTGAGCTGCTATTCTGATCTGATTTCAAATCTTCACTTTTCTATCCACTGGTCTGAGCTGCTTCCTGCCCCCAAAGAGTTTTTAATTCCATTGAGATGGATTTGGAAAAGAAAAAGTATTCCCTATCATCCTTGATGAATTCAAATGGATTATTTTAAAAATGACAGGGTCAAATTCGCTTTTTTTCTTATTTATAGCAAATTTTTTATGCATTTAGACACTACTATGGTTACAAGCAATTGCAGGTAATCAAATAGTTTTCATTCATTCATTTTTCTGCCTAAGCTGGTTTGTCAAAAACAAATTCCAAATGAAGAACTTATTGTACTCATTGAAACTGGTGAAAAATAGAAGAGACAAATGGAGGAAGGCAAGAAACTTGAGTGTTCCTTAACATGGAACATCTGACATAATCTTTCAATAGAAAAAGAAAGATATTTCTAAGATATATTAGGTACAAAATGTGCCCTAATTTTTCTATAGTATCTGTCTAATGATCTATAATTTGGGAGCACATGTTTGAATTCAAATTGAATTAGCATCCAAGTGAGTTCAATAAACTTTAAAGACGGGTATTTAGGCAGCTTGGAGTGAGTGATGGAAGTAAAAGATGATGTTTTCACAAGTACCTGTCTTTTACATGCCTGGACAAAATAGATACCAAGTAAGCAGTTGGCAATTGTCTTTTATATTCAGCACTGCTTATCCTTGGCATAAGGGATTATAGGCAGCCACATTTGTTTTCAGAGAGCTACAGTAATCCCTTTGCAAAGAACAACTAGCCTAACATTAATCTAATGTGCAGAACCACGTCTCTAAAATTGGGCACTTTATACTAAAAGTATGAATTGCAAGCAGATTTCATTTACTTGTTCCAAGTCTGAATCTATAGCCAGGTTTTGGTTTGGGCAGCACTGGGATTCTAGGAAGATGGGAGGTAAAGAGAAGTATGTTAACATGTGTATTTTATATTCCTTCTAATAGATGGAGGTTGGTCCTGGCAAGTTCTACTTGAGAAAGCACCTGCTCAGAAACAATTCTTATGCTTTCATTGACTTGGGTGGAAAAAACAGCTGTACGGATCTCTAAGTTTTGTGTGTATTCTACAAACAAAAAGATTCTCATTTGCTCCAGGCTAATCTTCAGTCTCCTTCCCTTCCGAGGTGAATAACTAAGCAGAGAAAGAAAATGCTGGAGATAAGCATGGAAGCACCTAGTGGACATGCCCTACTTGCACAAAGTGTTTGGTTCTTTAGAAAATTACTAAATTAATGACTTATAAGGCCATGGATCATGACAGATCGCTAACAGTACTCTTTCATTACAAGGACTTGGTCTGATTGCCTTATAACAAGAGCGCAGTGAGACCACTTCAACCTTCTGTGACTCAAACCTACATATTTTTTCAGAATTTCATCTGATCTTCCTCTTCATGGTTGCTTTACTTTCTGCTATCTTGGTAATTGCTCTACCTTTTTGTTATGGCTTTCAAATACCATTCATTGGTAAACACCAATTTCAGTTAGTGAATACAGTTTGAACGCAGGTCAATGTCTAGACCTGTTTTATCTTACTGGTCTTTCTGATTTATAGCTATGACTCCGAGGGACAAACTGGTTTGAACTTTTTTTTTTTTTCTAATCATGGAACTAGATATATATATTTTTTATGATCATTTGGACTTGCTCAGGTTTTCAGTGATATCTGATTTTGTTGCTAATATATATGAATTAGACTTAGTCCAAGGAACATGTGGGATTTCAAACCTCATTAATGTATGACTGAACTATACAAAAAGAAGTGCATTTATCAAGGGCCTGAGGCATCTGCAAAGCAGGGATGCTTTCATTTATTCATAGACAAGATAATTGTTGGATGGTAAGAAGGGTTATGCAAAAGTGATACATGGTTGACTGAGGAGCTATTTTAGCTTGCATGATTGAGGGAGGCCCCTGTGAAGATGTTTCATTTAGAATAAGATCGAATTAAAAGATGACATTAGTTGTTAAAAGATTGGGGGATGAACCTTACAGGAGGGGTGAAGAGCTAGGGAAAAGACCCTTAATTTGGGTATAAGTGTGATGTGTCCAAGGAATAGAAAAGAAGTCTTGTGTGGCTGGAGTCTAGTGAGTGAGGGAGAGAGTTGTCAGACATGGGTCCAACGACTATGAAGGGGAGAGATCATTTAGAGCTTTGTAAGCCAGGGTTAGGGGCTTAGGTTTTATTCTGAGTGTGGTAGAAGATATTAGAAGATGTTAAGTAAGTGATATGATCTGGTTTATGTTTTAGGAAGGGCACTTTGGCTTCTGTGGGCAGTATAAATTTTAGAGACAGCAGTGATAGAAGCAGCTAAAAGATAATAATAGGGATTCAGATGAGGGATAGTTAGGGTGACTTGGATTATGGTGATACATGTGGCAAAATAGAGGAATTTGGGATGCTTGTGAATGTTGAACCTCATTGATTGTGAGACTAAAAATATGCAGCCAGTGCCATAAGGAAACCACATATCTTAGAGGACTATGATGTGTCATTGGTATGTTAGGCCCTGGAAGTTCTAGTTCTAGTCTAGTTAGATTATATTTGGCAATTTGGCCTTAGTGTGCCTCAGTGTGTTCAAATGTATTAGAAATAAGCCACCCAACCTGTGAGGAAAGAATGAAGGAAATATACAATGCTATTTTTAAAAATGTAGGTAAATTTACTGTATCACTTGAGATACTTTTGGGTGCATAAGGCAGAAAATCCTAACTCAAATGGACTTAAATAAAAAAGACATTTATTATTTTTTTCCATTTCTGGTAGTCCAAGGGGTAAAGTGGACTACAGGTGTAATGCAGTGCTGGTCAACGGAGGCATCGAAAACTCAGGTTCTTTTCGTAACTCTGTTATGTCATTCTTGGTCTTACAACTGGTTCTTCTTGAGGGAGCAAGACGTTTTTCTGTGGCAACTGGGATTTCATGTTCCTTGTCCATGTCTAGCAGGAGAAAGAGAGGATATAGCCTTCCTCTCCAATTTAATTGGGCCAGTTTAAGTCATAGGCTCATCCTGGGACCAATATCAGTTTTCTGGGCACTGATGTGCCCACTATTGGCTTAGTCTAATCTGGATATTCCCAGTGAAGAGGATGGGGTGAATGGCTGTATACAATCAGGATTCTGATAGAAAGAAGGAATAGTTGTTGGGTAGACAATCAACAGTATCTATGATAATTACTTAACATTCCTTGTAATGTTTTAATAAAATCACTAAACACTATTTGCATTTTAAGATCTTAGAGGACCAAAAATAGAGTGTGAATAGTTCCTGAAATAATAAGTTTTACCTTAATAGGAAAATATGTAGTGAAGCAACCTCAGAAATAAATTAAATTCAAAGGCCTTAAATCGAAGAAATGTGGTAATTTAATTTTCTATCGCAAGCTAAAGGAAAATTTATGAGACCAGCATAATGTGGTATGTTGTGGACTGTTGGAATCTGAACAAGTTGTCTTACTTGATTTTCACATTTTGATATGTTTTTCTTCCCATTCCCCCCACCCCTTTTCTTTAAATTTATATTAGATTTTTCTCTTTTACAAAATAATGGCACATTAGTAACATGGCAGACTTAATTTTGTATTTCTTTGTAATGACATTAGCAGAGATCTTCTGAGGTGATTGGCACTGAGAAAGAGTCCAAGGAAAATGATGTGTTTGAAAAAGCATGGTCTGACCTTCGTGATAATGCTCTATGTAAGATATTACATCAATTTAGTAATTATTCAGTGCAGACAGAGATGAAACCTGTTGTTTTGAAAGGTATTAATTTTGATTGGGGTTAGACTGCAACTTGCAATGAAAAATTCATAGGTGATAATCCATTTAAGTGATAATGGTTAGAAGTGAAATAATACTATTTATATCAATTATATGCAGAGGACATGCATGACACTGTCTATTTTGTTCAAAGTACCCTATTTTTAGCAAACTACTATTTCATTTATCTCCCTAAAAGTCTTAACTCGTTCAACATAAGCAGAATACTTTTTATAGTTTTTCTTTTAAGTCACTTTCTGGTAGATTCCTATTATAGCTAAGTTCAAAAGTACAGTGATTTATTAAATGGCTACATTCTTTATCCATAATTTGCATGAAATCAGGGGGCAGGGGAGAGGGAAAGAAATACCTCTAACTGTGAAATAGGTCTTTATTAGGTTTAAAAGTACTGGTATTTGACCGCTGGCAAAGTTTTCACTGCAGCAGAAAATTATGCACTTTGACTGGCACAATTATACTTATTTCCAGAAGTGATGCAGACCAATCCTCCTGAACAGACTTTACTCAATCCACAGAAAGTTAACCATACAAGTCCAACTATGGTGACGTCTCCTCTTGACAGTATTTTTGACTTTTCTTGACTCCCTTCTCTCATCGAATCACTTCTGATTTAATGCTCTCTTCGGATTTTCCTCTTATCGCTCTGCACCCCCGTTTAGTACCTTTTGCTGGCTCCTTTTTGTTCTTTCATACCTTAAATGAAATCATTCTTAAAATTCTCTTCTACTCATCTTCCCTGCCCTCTCATCCTTCTGTTTCCTCACCCTCTCTTCTTCTGAGCCACCTCATCCACTCGCACGGACTTAACTCCCATTTATATGCCTATGACTTCCAAATCTGCATCTTTACCCATTTCTTCTCAAAACCAGACCTCATGTGCCCATAGCTGGCCAAACAGCTCTCCTTGGCTACTCCACAGATATCTGACATTCCAGATACGACGTAAACTAAACGTGCCTCACAGAATTGCTCCTCCATATGTTGGCTGTTGGCTCCCTTTCCTCCTCTGCACATCCCGCCCAATTTGGAATCAAAGAGTTTTCTGATTCCTTCCCTCTCTGAACCCTTATATATGATTGCTCACTACACATATTATGGGTCCACCCCTGAAATGTCTCTTAATTCTCTTTCCTTCCCATGACCAAGGCTGCTGTGCTGATTTTGCCTCTCTGTATTACCTGGACCAGGGCAATCAATATCTTTTATATGGACTCCTGTCTCTAGTCTCTTTATGCTTCAATCCATTCTCTATGTTCATCCATTCCTACACCATCCCTTTATTTCCCATTATCTGAAGGATAAAGTCTAGATTCTCAAATGTTCTTCCAAGCCTTGATTTTTTAGCCTCATTCCCATCTACATTATAGTTCAGCTATGTCAGAATTCTTGTTTCCAAACATGCCATGTACTTTCATATTTAAAAATTTATTATTACTCATTATTTTTATCATTTTGCTCTTCCTCAAGCTGTTTCCTCTGCTTTGATTTCCTTCTTCACTTCCCTCAAAATCATACTGCCTCCAAGCCCTTGTATTTGTGCTTCCCTAGACCTGGAATAGTACTTCCTAGTGCTTAGCATGGCAAGCTCCTTCTCATCGTTAGATCCCAGATGGAATGCCATCTCCTCAGAGAGGTTTTCCTGACCACCCACTTCAAAGGACAGTCTTCCCCTGCAGTGTATCTCCCATATCCCAACATCATATTTATATACCTTAGATTACTCATTTCTCTCAGAAATTCTGTTTATATATTTATTTCTGCCTCTCCAACTAGACTATTCTACTTGAAGAAAGGACTTTGTTGGGCGCCTGGGTGGCTCAGTTGGTTAAGCGACTGCCTTCAGCTCAGGTCATGATCCTGGAGTCCTGGGATCGAGTCCCGCATCAGGCTCCCTGCTCAGCGGGGAGTCTGCTTCTCCCTCTGACCCTCTTCCCTCTCGTGCTCTCTATCTCTCATTCTCTCTCTCTCAAATAAATAAATAAAATCTTTAAAAAAAAAAAAAAGAAAGGACTTTGTCATATTAGTCACTGCTCCTTAGTGCCTTAAACAATGTCTGTCACATGCTCAATAAATATTGCTGGATAAATTAATTATTTTTTTTCCCACTAAGGTGATATGTTTTGGTTCTTTGGTATATCATGTACTTATTGCTGCATCAGGTCAGACAAGACCCCCTTCTCTGCCCTCCTTTCTTCCTTCTAAATGGGTTTACTTTTGGTGGAAATTATGTTCTATTTATGAACCTTTTAACTCAGTTAATTTATATGACTTTGAGGGGAGAGGAGAAAAGAAAGGAAATATTGTTGCTACTAGCAACCGTGGCACGTGAGTGAGGTCATTCTAGATAATCTAGCTGCCAGCCAACCTACCAGCTGACCCCAGAGACATGAGAGAGCCAAGAAGAATCAGCTGAGTTGGCTTAACCACAAGAACTGCCCTCATGATTATGAGCTAAATAGTCATTCTTTTAAATCTCTAAGTTTTGGGGTAATTTGTTATATAGTACAAGCTAACTGATACACCATTAAAATTATGAAGAAATAGAAAATCTTTGTAGATCTATAACTAGTAATGAGGTTGAATCAGTTATCAGATAACTCCCAACAAAGGAAAGCTTAGGACTAGATGGCTTTCCTGGTGAATTATACCAAATATTTAAAGAAAACTTACATCAATTCTTTCCACTCTCTTTCAGAAAATTGAACGGGAGGGATCACTTCTCAACTCATTTATGAGGCCAGGAGTACCATGATTCCAAAGCCAGAAAAAGACATTACAAGAAAAGAAAATTACAGGCCAATATCCCTGAAGAAGATAGGTACAAAAATCTTCAATAAAATACTAGCAAACTGAATTCAGCTATTCAATTAAGAAGATTATATACACCATGACCAAGTGGGATTTTTCTCTGGGGTGCAAGGGTGGTTCAACATATGCAAATCAATAAATGTGACACACCGCATTAACAGAATGAAGGACAAAACCACATGATCACCTTAATCGATGCAGCAAAAACACTTGACAAAATAATTTTATTTATTTATTTATTTTTTGACAAAATAGTTTTAAGAAAATTGGATCTTTCTTCCTTCCTTCCTTCCTTCCTTCCTTCCTTCCTTCTTTCCTTCCTTCCTTCCTTCCTTCCTTCCTTCCTTCTTTCCTTCTTCCTTCATTCTTCCTTCCTTCCTTCCTTCCTTCCTTCCTTCTTCCTTCCTTCCTTTCTTCCTTCCTTCCTTCCTTCCTTCTTTCCTTCTTCCTTCATTCTTCCTTCCTTCCTTCTTCCCTTTCCTTTCCCTTTCCCTTCCTTTCCCTCCCCTTGCCCTCCCCTCCCCTCCCTTCCCCTTCCCTTTTTTTTTTCTTTTTGCTTAAAACAGTAAAATGCTGGGTGCCTGGGTGGCTCAGTTGCTTAAGCATCTGCCTTCTGCTCAGGTCATGATCCCAGAGTCCTGGGATCAAGTCCCACATTGGGCTCCCTGCTCAGCAGGGAGTCTGCTTCTTTCCCCTCCTCTGGCTCATGCTGTCTCTCTCTCTCTCTTGCTCACTCTTTCAAATATATAAATCTTAAAAAAAAAAAAACCCAGCCAACCAACCAAACAAAAACAGTAAAATACTTTCTATCACCTGCTGTAAATAAGGCTCTTAAGATGTAGTTCCTTCTGACCTCCCTTGGTTTATCTCTCATGAATCTCCACTTCATAGTTTTGCCCCTAGTAATATGAAATACTTTAATTTTCCTTATGCACCGTGCTCCTCCTTCTTGCCCCTTTGTTCTCTTCCACCTCCTTTCTACATACCTACCTCCTACTTACCCTTCAAACCACAGGTCAGACTCCACATCCTCTAGGAAGCCTGATGGCTTGGAGGCTTCTCTTTGGCTCTCCCTATCATATCCCTATCCTGCACGTAAGACCGTCTTTTAAGAAAAGCCCCCTAGGTTAGACTATGAGCTTCTTAAGGGCAAAGTTTGTATTTTACTCTTCTTGTATTTCTGCTACCTCGCAGGTTGTCTGATTGTAGAATAAATGCATGTCCCAGTTTTCAGGAATGTGAAAATGAGTAAGATATAGCAGAAAATAGCACTTATAATTTGTGGCTACTTTTTTTTATCTTCTAGAGATCAATAATAGACATCCATTTTAATCCATTCATCTCTATTTCTCTGATTTCTATTTCTCTCCTACCCAAAGAGTTGCTTTCTGGTTGATATGAACTTTACTGATGCAAACCAAATTAGAAGCAAGAACACAGAAATTTTTCCCATTCACAGCAGTTGTACATTATCATACATTAAAATGCTTCAAAATGAAAGACTTAGGGGTAAAACTGGTGTCTTTCTTTTTCATAATTCTTAGCTTACAACTGAGTTCACCTAGTTTGGCTTTTTGGACAAATTCTAAAATTAGTTTTAAAGTTCACTCCTATGCATCCGTACAAACCCACCCAGCAGGGAGGCTTGTCAGCTTTCAACATTTATGACATGCTAATGCCAGTTTTGACCAAAAGTCTTTGCTGTCTTCAGGCAGAGGAGCATTTGTGGGGCATGAGAATAGATCTATGGCAGCTAGATTAAAAAGATTATCTCTATGAGGATGTGATTCTCGGGTCTCTTGAGAAGAACACACTGAACATTTAAAAAATAAAGTTCAGTGTGTTCTTCTCAAGAGACCCGAGAATCACTGGTAAGAGCTAAGACAAGTGCCCTCTATTATAGTAATGAAAAACTATTTGCATATCAAAATTATCTGTTAATCCCTTTGACTCATTGTGTTCCCACAGTCACACCAATGATAACCTATGAGTACATCAGTAGGAATGGAGGTGGGAGAGAAGAGAGAATCCAACGAAAACAAGAGAAATGAAAATCTTTCAAAATCACCACCCTAATGTCATAAAAAACCCCAGCAAGATAAACGTGCAACTCATGTACCCATTTTGCCTACACAATTGTGGCAAAGCTGAGTCAGTATACATACAGAAAAAGATATGAATATTCTGCTTGGAAATCCTTGTCTGAAAAACAAAGAAAGGAAATGACTTAACAGGAGGTTTGCACATAAGCACCTCCTTTGATTCCGCAGGCTGCACTGCCCACAGATGCCACGGACTTCCCTTTTAGAAATCACTGGATAATCACTATGCCATTTTTTAAAAAGTTTGTTTAGGATTTCAAGTTTGCAGGGATTCTGTCATTTGGCTTCTAAGCAAAATTATTCCAGCAGTGATTTTGTAAGTGATGTTTTGAAAATACTGATTATGAATGATGCTGTACTAAGGATTTGGGTGAAAGTGACAGAGGCCCTACTCTTTGTCCTGCTTACAAATGGGCCAGTACTGGTTTGAACAGAGCACAGATAAAGGATAACACGAGGAAGCCAAAATGAGATCAGGCAGCAAGATTCGTGGATTATCATTCAAATGAAATTGTTTTCTCCATTGCAAAATAGATTTAACTCAGGAGACAAGTGTGTTCCTTTTTTGACTTTCTCTGAACTTGTCTCATGCTTGCCAAATTATAGCCGTGGGGAAAAGGGGTGTATGTTGAGGAAGGGATGACTGGCCATTTGCAATCAGACAGGCCTGCTCCGGGAAGTTCATTTTATGAAGTAGAAGTAAAAGCAAAAGCTTAGTTTGGAGGATCGAAGGAGAGACAAGCCTCGTGGTGTTACATAAAAAGTGTCATGATGCCTTTTTCTGCCTAACAGAGCTCCATATTCAGTTCAGACGCTAATCAGAAAGTTGCTAGTTCTGCAGAAGATAGCAAAATAGAACTCCTGTCCTCCCTAGAGAAACATGGGGTGGGCAGGTGCAGGAAACTGTCCACATGGGACGGATGGCTAAAGAATAGTACCGGGTATTGAACAAGTACAGTAAGAATTCCTTCTCAGAGCTAGTGGTAAAAAAAAATCAAACGATGAGTCACTATTAGTGGAGTACTTTGGAGGCAAAGTCTCCAATTTCTGTATCAGAAAAGGCCATAAAAAAAATAAAAGAAAATAGTAATAAAATCCTAAGTGAAGGAGCTGCAACCAGTGTAGACAAAGTGTGGGCCCATAACAGTTTGGATCAGAGTGTTTACTAGTTTCCTTAGTGGGACTACCTCTTAGTAAAGTAATGCAATATGGTAGCCTAGGCTGTGCTGTCCAATATCCACTGGTCACATGTGGCTATTTAGAATGAACTTAAATTAATTAAAATTAGATCAAATAAAAAATTCTGTTCTTCAGGCACACTCACCACATCTGAGCTCAGTTGCCACATGTGCCCGGGGGCCAAAGTACTGGACGACACAGACAGACCAGTTCAATTACTGTGGAAAGTTCCACTGGGCAGCCCTGGAAGAGCATTGTCTTGGGAGCCTGGGATGGAATCCTGAGTCTGCAAATTGGTAAAGGTGTGGCCTGCTTCTTTATATTTAAAGTAGTGTGAGGTAATGGCTTCTGCCTCCTGAGGTTGTTAAGTAGGACTGAATAAGTGAGCTCTTTTCTTATAAATTGTGTAGAACCATGCCTGGCACACAGTATGTGCAGTATCAATAGTTTTTAAATGAATGGATGTCTACTGCCTATATTCTATAGTTTGTATACATGTAGGCTTATGTTAATTTTTAGTTATAAGGATGGCCAACATTAATTGCACACTACTTCTTGTAGGCTAAGTGCTTTACCTGTGTGGTGTGACTTAAGTGCCATTACGATCCCAGGAGGAAGAATCTATTATTATTACTTAATAACTGCGGACCCTGAACTGCAAGATCACTCAGCTAAGGGATGATTTTTGAACTCAGCTGACTTTGGCCTGCTGCAGCATTTTCCATTGTGATGAGCTACCAGACTCTAGAGTCTATGCTGTCTTGCCTTTTGTCCTGTAAACTAAAAACAATGTGTTTCTTCTGGCTTTGACTCTGAGTTACAGAAATGTTTCGGTGATAACTTACATAACAATAGTCATAGCTAACCTTCACACAGTATTTAATGTATGCAGCACACTCATCTAGGAACTTTACGTGTACTATATCTATTAATTTAATCCTCAAAACAATCCTAAGATAAGTATCATTTTCATCCCATTTTATAGCTGGGTAAATTGAGGCTCAAAGAGGTTTAGTGCATTGCCAATGTTCACACAGCTAGTAAGTCACACGACTAAGCCACTGGGACTCAAATCCTATTTTTAATGTCTTTTTTCATGACCATTCTGCTTCCTGCATAGGATTTCCGTATAGAGTACAAGGGTACAAAGATGGTTGGCCTCGGAGGATGCTGCCGGGCCTGTGCAGGATAGATACTGGTGCCCACATTGGACACAGCCAAGTAACTTCACCTAATAGCTACTGAGCTACTTAAACAAGGCTATTTCAGTCCTGCATGCTATGTGTACATATCCTGACTCGCCCTTTCCTGGGGGAAAATAAGGAGAAAAGTACGTACATGGAAATGTACTCTTAGCTGCGGCACCATATTTGGCAAGGATGGTGGAGCACAGATTCTCTGTAGAGGAGCACCTCGCTGCCTGCAGAGGGGCGCATTTCTCAAGCTGGGGTCCATAGATCCCCTCCACCCCCCTTCCGCTTCCCAGTTTCCCTCTGCAGCGGCTGGATCCCTGTGAGAAAAGGGAAAAGTGGTGTTATTTGGGAAGTCAGATCTAAGCAAAGACCAACTCTCTGCTTGCAGTCCTTAAAATAATTTTCAATGAAATAAAGCTTTCTGAGTCAGAGGATATGACTTCCTCATTTGCATGATTCAGAATGGTGGTGACGCCACAGGCAGCCATTGAGAGCAGTTCCCGAATGTGGAAACCCTGAACAATGAAACGGGTCCTGTAGTTGGCACCAAATGAATAATCTTACATAGCTGAACGCCGTTCCATTGGCCCTAGCACAGGAAGCTGGTGGCTATCAGGAATTCACAGTAGGTGACTCCTGTTACCTCCCCAGTGTTTTCCTGGAGTGGGGGCGCTGACAGCAGACAGTTTTCTGAATGGGACAGAAGTTGCTGGGCTTCTTACCTAGAGTTTACAATGTTTGGTACATACATCACTTTTTTTTAGAAAGGCTCAGAGAAAATCCATATTATATTAGAATGGGAATTTGTAGCTTGGGAGCCGTATAGAAGAGGAAAATCTTTAGGGCATCTTATGAATCCTGGAAGTTGTATGCAGAAGGTTGTTTTTGTGTCTTGGGAAAGTGGCTCACAGATGGCCATCATACTCTTAAAGGGTCTCTGGCTTCTAAAAGATTAGAACCGTGTTCCTGATACAGTTAAGAGATCACAAAGAAATTTGTATTGTGCACTCTTGTGATGCAGAATTTTAAAAGCTGGACCACTGATTATAAGTAGCAGGATCTATTACAAGCAGCATATTCCTGTCTCAATATAAAAATCTCAAACTTCTCATGTGTGGATATATATTTTTTAAAGATTTATTTATTTGCGGGGGAGAAAGAGGGAGGGAAGGACAGAAGGAGAGGGAGTCTCTGGCAGACTCCCCACTGAACACAGAGCCTGACAACCGTGGGGCTCGATCTCAAAACCCTGAGACCATGACCTGAGCCGAAATCAAGAGTCAGGCGCTTAACTGACTGAGCCACCCAGGCACCGCTCACGTGTGGATATTTTTAAAACACATGGGAATGTGGGCACGACAGTCATGCTCCACTTAATCAGCAGCAGCCCACTTAGTGGCTTTCCTGTTCTGTCTCTTCTGTTTCGTAAAAAAGCTTGCCATGATTTTGAAGAGAATTGCTTTGTGCTTCTCCAGTAACATTTTCTACCTAAGTGGGAGTTGATAGTCTCAGATGTGGATTTTCAGTAGTGAATGATGTCCTTGGAAGGTGAGGCATTGAGTGCCCTGGCTTGTGGGCTGCTGGAGAGTGTACATACCCTGGTGCCAGGAGGATTTTTGACCATCGAGGGATGGCTCTCCTGACCCTTATAGAGACCGGCCTTTCTCTCCCTACACTTGGTTTCACACTTGCTTTCTCTCAGGCTGTGTGAAACAAATGCTGCTTTGATAGCAATATCCATCACCATAATCCATCCCATACGTGAGCATATCATCCTTAGAGCTTGGTTGTGGGTGTTGGAACGATGCTGTGGACTGCCAAAGATGGCTCCAATCAAGTATCAACCACGGTAGGAGCCACAACAGTGGGAGGAAATGGGACTCTGATTAAAAATTTCTTTTGTGACCCATTGACAATTGAAATAAACCACCCATAGCAAGAGAAGACCTGTTAGAGCTGCTTCTACTTTTCTTCCTTATCCGTCTGTCAGACTCTCCTGCCGTCCTTCCTACGATGATTCACGAAGGAGATATTTACTGCCAAGAAATCACTGATTTTGGCTTTGTGTTAGCTAATGTTCACCGGCTTAACCCAAACTGTACAGCAAGGATTGGAAGAGAGAATTAGAAGAAGGCATCCTGATGAAGTTTTCTAGAACTAAAATTTCCTTCCCTGTAAGCCCAAACTTATAAGAGCAAATAGTTCAATCTTTATTTCACTGTGGGGACAGAAAAAAGGAATTGGTCATGTTGAATATCAATAGAAAATAAAAAGGCATTCTGGTCCTCACCCTAAAACTTCTTTCTACAAAACAGAAACTTTAGTCCCCAGAATAGTTGGAAAAAATCAAAAGACATTACACTGTGATTGAGAATGATGGGTTAATAAACTCTTCTGTTTAAGAGAAGTTATTTGATATTTTTAATAAGCTTTATAAAATTAGAATGTTAAGAATATCCACTTTCAACTACAATTTTGCTGCAACACTGAAGCTCTAGTTTTTCTGTTCATCAAGAACTTCATGTGACATAATAAAGCTCTCATTTAGAGCTTCCAAATAGGTGGCTAACAAGCTAGCAGTTTGTTAGAAATTCAGAGTCTTGGGCTCTCCTCCAGATAAACTGAACCAGAATCTGCATTTTAACAAGACTCTCAGGGGATTTGTATGCACATTCAGGTCTGAAAAGCCCCGGGTTAGGGTAATCACCCATGTGTGGAAATCTTAAGAAATATTGTAGAGATTCTGCTAATGAGTCTTCATTCAGTGCATTCCCTGGTTTACCAAACTCTATCCTTGCTCCAGAAAGGCATACTGATCAGTGCCCACAGCTGCTCTTGGCTTGTGGCCCATTCTCTTGTATTGAACAGCACTTCTGCGCAATCTGCTTGTTGTATATGCTGTGTTTGTTCCTAAACCTGCTAATGATCCTGTGTAAATAATGCAAACTGATAAAATGAGTGCAAAGAAAGTAATACTGTTTGTTTTTGTATGTAGACAAGGAAACTGTGATGGGAAAAATTATAAAAATCTAAGAGCTTATGTTCAGATTTCCTTAAAATGCCTTCAAGTCCTTGCTCTATTTCAAAGAAACTAAAGCTGAAAATTGTATACCTGTACTGTGGGTCTGAAAAATGCAAGAAAGATGGCTTTATGGTTCAATCAGTAGACCTATATGAAGAAAAGAAGTCTTTACATCAAAAGTGTATCAAATGGGTATATTCATATATTTTAGTTTCACATAAACTGTTGTGCCTTAGAAATGTGCATATACCGTATATTTTTTTCCTGATTCTTTGCTTTCTGTAACTTTTGTGTTGGACAAATCAAATATCAGTTGTAATTTTGTCAGGTAAGAGGGTTTTTACTCCACATATTTCTGTATCTCATCCCAGGCCACTGAATTAGGGCGAGGCTTGGAATATGTATTTTTTTTTAAAGATTTTTTTTTTTAACTTATTTGAGAGAGAGAGAGAGGGAGAGAGAGAGAGAGAGACAGCGAGAGAAGGAACACAAGCAGGGGGAGTGGGAGAGGGAGAAGCAGGCTTCCTGTGGAGCAGGGAGCCTGATGCGGGGCTTGATCCCAGGATGCTGGGATCATGACCCTAGCCAAAGGCAGACACTTAACGACTGAGCCACCCAGGCGCCCCTGGAATATGTATTTTTAAAAAGATCTGGCAATTAGCTATGTTTGGAAATTACTGAGTTAGAGAATTCTAGCTGATCACCCAACAGTTACAGGAGGAGGAAGAATTCAACAGGTTCAGATACTTAAAAAATGTTACTAACATTTATTTACTGAAGAATTTCTAGGACTTTTATAATGAAAAAGCTTCAGCCAACTCCACAGATAGTATTTTGGATATTGTCTACATTTCCTAGTATGATGTTTTTGAAGTTTTCCTGGGATTTGACCAGCTGGCCCCTCTGAAACAATCCATCTGTAAACCAGGAAGAGGGGGAGTTTGGACTGATGTCAATTTCAGAATATTTAAGTCTCCTTCTGCACTCTGACCCCACTGACGTTGGTCAGAGTGGCACACATATTTTCTTTGGAGAGAATGATCACTTTCTAGTGACTTCCTGTTTCCTAAATCACTGGTAAATTGACATAGGAAACTGAGAACAGGGGATTTTGAGGAGACGAGGCTGTATTGATTCTCACTGGGCTAGTGGACTAAGTTTGTCCTTTGACCCCTGATCTGGTTTATCTGCTCACTATATGCCTTCTAGACTCCTGAGGAAATCTGAATGCTGGTAGGTCATTGATTTATGGAAAGATAAACAGCCTTCAAATGACAGGAGGACTGGAAAATGAGATGATCACCTGCCCCTTAAATTAGAGATAACGGCTCTGGTTATTCCTGGATCAGATGTGAGCCTTGTCTTTAAGGCTTCAAGAATGTAGGTTTAAAAAATGATGTTTTAAATGAGCCGTCTCTTCTGGACCTGTCACCTAGCCTGCAGCAGACTCTCATGGCTGAGCTGCATAGCTCAAATATTTGGCTATCAGATACATACCCAAAGTCCACCAGCACATTTGCTTCCATTGAGACCCTTGCTTTGGAAATTCACATTCTGGGTATTTTGGATGAGAAATGCCAGGATTTATTTTGATTTTCAGGACCCAGGTTGAAATATCTGCCTGACAAAGAGGTGATTACTTGACAGTAATGGACACCACCACAGTGACTTCACCCTTGGCCCCAGAATCTGGCTGTCTGGTTATAATTTACCACCTACCTTCTCCCCTCTAATTACTAGTGAGACTTTAGCGAAAGAGACAATCCAAATCCAAATCCAAATTAAAATGTGTCAAATCTCTCTGAAAAGTGATCTGCTGAGACTTTGAGGTAAATTCTATGGTTTCTCACGTCAGGCCAGGGTTCCCCAGACTGGCCTCATCTTGAAAGTCATTGTGTGTGGCATGGGCTGAGGGAGGGCTGTACTTGAAGTATATAGACCCCAGGCCTTCTTTCCAGTGATTTCCACTCACTAGGTCTCTTGGGGTGGGGACAAGAGATGCTTATGGACAGGCAAGTTCAAGAATTGCTGCTTTAATGTCGTATGATTTATTTCATTCTGCTGTCTCGTGGATAATGCATGTTCAGTGAATGATGGCTAAGTGTTGGTGGTGAGCACACTTGACACTGAAGGACAAGGGTGAAGTGTGCTCAGTGTTTCTTGTGATCCTGAAAAGGTCAATATGATATAAGATAGATGATGCTCACTCACACTGAGCAGCAGGGCTGTTCAAGAAGACTGTTTTGCAGAAACTGTGATCTCATCTGGGCTCGTAAGAATACCAAAGAAACCAAAACTCATCTTATTTATAATAACCCGGTAACAAGAAACAATTCTTAACTCACAGGGATTGCAAAGACTAACTAATATATCAGCCTTGCAACCATGAAATAAAAAAGACTATATTCTGGGTATTTTTAAGTATAAATACCATTAAGTTAGCATGTGAAGTTAGCATCACAGAAAAAGGCAGTTAGCTTTTTGTATTGTGTTTACAGGTATGCATGTATGTATATGTACACGTATATGCAGATGTGTTTTTTATACAAGCTGTATATGCACACGTGTACATATATGTCTATATATGTATCGGTACTGAGATAACACCAAGTCCAGGAAGTTTTTAATTGTATTTGACTTAAGTTAACTTTAGCATTTGAAACTGTTCAAAAACTGTTTTAGATGGAAGGGAGCTTACAAATCATTGATCGCAAGTGCTTTGTTTTACCCATCAGGACATGGACACTCGGGAAGGCTAAAATGGTAGTTATTGTAGGAGTGTGAATAAGGGCGTCTGGGTGGCTCAGTTGGTTGGGCAACTGCCTTTGGCTCGGGTCATGATCCCGGAGTCCTGGGATTGAGTCCCGTGTTGGGCTCCCGGCTCAGCGGGGACCCTGCTTCTCCCTCTGACCCTCTGCCCTCTCATGCTGTTTCTCTCTCTCTCTCTCTCAAATAAATAAATCAATAAAATCTTTAAAAAAAAAAGAACCATTACTAAAAAAGCTTTATTCAGAGCATATTTTAATTTTCTTTAAAATCAACCAACTTTTTCAAAGTATAATTTACACATCATAAAATGCATACATTTAAGTGTACGGTTCAGTGAGTTTTGACAAATGTATGCACTTGTGTAACCACCATCCTAATCAAAATACATAACATTCCCAGTACCCTGGAAATTTCTCTCCTGTCTCTTTGTAGTCAATCACCTGTATCCCCAGCCCCAAGCAACCGCTGCTTAGAATTCTGTCATTATAGATAAATTTTACCTATTTTAGAATCTCATATAAATGGAGTCATACAATATGTGTTCTTTGTGCTTGGCTTCTTTTGTTCATCATAATGTTACTGAGATTGATTTGTGTGGCTGCACATTTTGGGAGCTGGCTTCTTTTCATCGTTGAGCAGTAGTTTATTAAATGAATATACCACAATTGGCTTATCCATTCACCTGTTAATGTATGTTTGGATTATTTGTAGTTTCTAGTTATTATGAATAAAGCTGCTAGTGACATTCATATACAAGTGTTTCTGTGAATTTATATATTTTCATTGATTAAGTGCCCCGCAGCAGAATTGTTGGGTCACATATTAAGTATATGAGTGGGTTGGGTTTGAAGTGGTATGCTTTTTTAAAAAATTGAGATATATCTGACAATTAAGAACTGTTTATAATTAAAGTGTACAATTTGATGTATGTATATATTGTGAAGTAATCATCACGCTCAAGCTAGTTCACATATCCATCACCTCAATTACCACTGCCTTTTTTCCCTAATAACTAGTGATCTTGAGCATCTTTCACGTGCTTCTTGGCCATTCGTATTTCTTCCTTTGTTCAAATCTTTTGCCCATTTCTTTATTGAATTGTTTATTATTATTAAGTTGCAAGAGTCCTTTTATTATGATATAACCCTTTTTTTGAATATGAGTATTACAAATATTTGCTTTCAGTCTGTGGCTTCCTTACCATGCTCTTAACAGTGAATTATCAAATATTTTTTTAGTATCTATTTTATTTGTTCTGTTGGCTCCTTAACTGTATTTCTTTTTATTAAATTTTAGTTTTTGCTCTAGGCCTAAAACTTAACAAAGTTTACTTAGAATCAATGTGAGGCTACTTCACACTTCATGGATCCTAGTTAACAGTTACCATTTCTCAATGCAATAAACTTACAATAGAATAATTCTATTCCCACCATCCTTTGTACCATTTTGTGGTAAAATCTCCACCTTTAAATGCTATTATTTTTGTTTTAAATGAGCAGTTGTCTTTTTAAGGAAATTGTGAGAACAAAAATGTTTTTGTATTTACACACTTATTTACAATTTCTAGTGGTTTTCAATTCTTATAGAGTTGAGTGTCTGTCTGATGGCACTTTTTTCCCCTGCAGCTTGAAGAATATCCTTTAAAATTTCTCTTAATGCAGATTTGAAACTGACAAATTCTTTCAGCTTTTATCTTAAAATGCTGTTTTGGACCGTTGCTTTTAAAATATATGTGCAATGGATATATTTACCCTTGTAATTACACTTCTGGTTTTCATTTCTCTGTGTAAATCCGTATGTCTGTCTGATACAATTTTCTATATACCTGAAGAATTCCCCCGAACATTTCTTTTAGTGTGGGTCTGCTGGTGAGGAATTACTTAAACTTTTGTATGTCAGAATAACTCTTCTTTTAGCCATCATTTTTGAAAGATATTTTTGCTAGGTATAGAATTGTAAGTTGACATTTTTTTCTTTCAGTACTATGAAGGTGATTCGTTTCACTCTTTTTACTTCAGAAGAGAAATCTGCCATCATTCTTATTCTGGTTCTTCTGCATGTAATATTTATTTTTCTTGGTTGCTCGTCAAATTTTTTTTTTTGTGTGTGTGTGTGTGTGTATCTCTGGTTTTGAGTAATATGATTATGATATGCCTTGGTGCAGTTTTCTTTATATTTCTTGCAGTTGAGGTTTGTTAAGCATCTGTCAGCTTATAGATTTTTTGAATTTGGAAAAAAATTGGCCATTCATTCTTTTTTTAAAATTTTTAAAGATTTTATTTATTTATTCATGAGAAACAGAGAGAGAGAGAGAGAGAGAGGCAGAGACAGAGGGAGAAGCAAGGGAGCAGGGAGGCCAATGCGGGACTCAATCCCAGGACTCTGGGGCCATGACCTGAGCTGAAGGCAGACACTCAACCATTTGAGCCAGCCAGGTGTCCTGGCCATTCATTCTTTAAATATTTTTTCTCTACTTTACCTTTGGTTGTCAAATTTCACATATATTAGGCTGCTTGAAGCTCACTGATGCTCATTGTTCATTTTAATTTTTTTAGGATTCCTTCTTTCTTTCTTTCTTTCTTTCTTTCTTTCTTTCTTTCTTTCTTTTATTAAAGATTTATTTATTTTAGAGAAAGAGAGCATGAGCAGGAGGGGCAGAGGGAGAGGGAGAATCTCAAGCAGACTCCGCACTGAGCACAGATCCTGATGCGTGCTCAGATCAGATTGCATGTGTGCTCACGCACCAGATGCGTGATTCAGATCATGACCTGAGCTGAAATCAAGAGTTGCATGCTCAACCGACTGTGCCACCCAGGAGCCCCACGGATTCCTTTTTCTGTGTTTCACATTAGATAGTTTCTATTGATGGCTTTAACTGTACTATTTTTTTGCATCCATAATATCTAAATGCTGTTAATTGCCTCCAGTACCTTGTCTTATGAACTAGCTGCTTTGGTCTTCCTAGACCCCTATCTGTGTCTTCAACCCAGGGAATTGCTGGTCTTTGTATATGTTCCAGCTTGCTGAGCCACGATCTAGAAAAATCTCTCAAGGCAGCAATCTGAGCAATTGTTTCTCATTTCTCATCTTCCATTGCCTGATATCAAGTTCTTAAAAACTGTTGTTTCACACATTTTTTTTCTGTTTTTGGTTGTTTCAGGTGAGAGGCTAAATTGGTTCCTATTATTCTATCTTGCCTGGAAGTGGAAATTTTTTAATTGCTTTTTCATGTTGCTCTTTCAATTTGACCATTCTCAAGCTATTTACAGGTTTATTTCTAATTATAAGCAGTTTTAATAATAATAATACTTTGTATAGCATTTTAAAATGTATGTGATATTTTCAGGGGTGCCTGGGTGGCTCAGTTGGTTAAGCCTCTAACTCTTGATTTTAGGTCAGGTCAGGATCTCAGGGTCCTGAGATCAAGCCCCACATTGGCAGTCTCTGCTTTCTGCTTCTTTCCTTCTCCCTCTCCCTCTGCCCCTCCCCCCACTCATGCTGCACTCTTTTTTTCAAATAAATAAATACATCTTTAAAAAACTAAGGTTTATGTGATATTTTTAGTTTTCTAAAAATTTAATAATTATGGTATAATTTTATTTGACAAATAAGGTCATAGAAAAAATCTTTGAACTTCAGTTTTCTCTGAAGCAAAACAAGTGAATTGGATTGGAATAACTTTAGGGTTTCTACATGTTAATAATATTTTCAAAAATTTTCCAAAAAGTCTGTTTTTATTGCTGAGCTTGTTTTAATATGAGTTCCACAAGTATCTGTTAAGAGCCACGCTATTCTGGAATTGCCAACTTTTTGAATAATTCTTTTCCTGAAATAAACCTTTTTCTTGCAACAAGATAGCTCTGCAAAAGAACTTACCTGTTTGTTTTCCAATCAAACTTCTCTTACCATTTTCAACTGATGCATAGTCAGAGCTCAGTGGTGATGTCACTCTTTTCCAGCTGATTTCAGTAAATTAAGTGAATGACTTAGCAAGTGGATTTGTAAAAAGCTAAAGGCCATTTTAATAATGAACCAAAATATGGTAAAGACAAATCTATCCACTTACTAGACAGAAATGGTTAGACCCTGCCTTTCCTCCCCAGTTAAGTTGAACTTTGGCATCTATGGGTTTATTCTGCTCAACACAGGAGAAGCCCAGACCAACCACAATGTGTGGTCTATAGCTGGCCTCTTTGGTGCTTGGTGTGGTCACACTGAATCATGGGTCAGTCTGGGTGCCCCAGGTGCAGACAGCCCATATGACACCTTGTTTTTTCAGTTGTCATATCTGACTTTCTGCCCCAGGTTCCTTGGTTAGTGTTGTTAGTCCTAACTTGGCTCTCTTCCAGATTCTAGCCCACTGAATAAGGGACTTGATAGTCTTAGCTCTTTCTGGAGTCCTTCTCTGGAGTCCATAGATCTCAAATAGTCAAACTCCTCTCCTAAACTTGTTAGGAGACTGATACCAAATATACCACTAACTTGGAATGGTAATGGCACGGGCACCAGACCCTGACTCTGTGATCACTGCCGGGAAACCAGTGCAGCCACCTTCCTCTTGTTAGATTGTTTTTCCCTTGAATGTCAGCAACAAACTCTCCCCACATCTGTTTTAGTCCCTGCTATCTTATCCTTTATTTTCGATAGGAATGGAAGAATGTGACTTCTTATGTTTTATGGAGAGAAGTGATTAATTTAGAATTGTGTCAAATAGCAAATTTTTATGCTCTCTCTAAGATGATGGGACATTTTGATGGACAGGAGGAGCTCCTTCACCATGGCATTCAAAATTCCTGTACTTTCTCCTGGATAAAGTCCTAATGTAACTTTATGTCTGTACTTTAGGTTTCACAAAGACTAAAAATAAACATTTCCTGTTTCCTTTTGGAAGAAGGATCATAAATTTTAGTTAATGCTGTTAACAAACAAATTAAAATAGTTTGCTGATATGATAATAACTTCTTCTGAGTTTCACAGACTTCTCATTTTTCCTTATTCATGAGTTTGAAACTGTTAGCATTTGCTTGGCACTGCAAGTTGGCATTAGAATTTTAAGATATTTCCTTAGATTTCCTGAGTCATGGTGTTTATCTCAGATTATGGTTTGTTGGAATCATAGTTCTTTAATGTTCTATTGATTTCGTGTTATCCTTAGTCCTTAGCAACCCAAACCAGAATTAAAACCATATTACTGTAATAGGAACATTAATTATTATTGACAATGGAAAAGAAAGGAAAGCACTGAATCAATAGTTCTATTCAGCCTTTTTGCAATGAAGATGGTCTGTCCATGCAGTGTTTTAAATGACTGCAAGAGAAGGTGTAATAAAGGAGAGCAGAGATAAAATGAATATTTTAATGGTGGCCAATGGGTAGGGAAGACTAAGAGCTTTTTTACTAGTCTATGTTAGTATTTTTGGGAGAAATACCAATGTGAGGTAAAATGAATATGTCACAAATATCTGTTACAGTGTTATGTGATTTGGTGAAAGTGAATTCAATATACAGAATTGTAGGAAATTTGCCTTAGCTTTGATTTGTTATTTCAATTTCTTTATGTCACCTTATGGTATTTACTTTATGTGCTCTTAAAGATATGTAGCCAGAAAATGACTTTCATAAGACATAAAATTATATGAGCTATAATTCTTATCTGTAACCAGTGTGTTAGTTCTCCAGGCTGCTATCATGAGGTATCACAGACTGGATGGCTTCACCAACAGAAATGTATTTTCTCACAGTACTGAAGGCTAGGAGTCTGAAATCAAGGGGTTGACGGGGTTGGTTCTTTATGAGGGCCGTTAGAGAAGCATCTGTTACAGGCTTCTCCTCCTTGGGTTGTAGATGCTCATCTTCTCCCTGTGTCTTTGTATCATCTTCCCTCTGTACATGTCTATATCCAAATTTCCTCTTGTTATGAGGACACCAGTCATAGTGGATTAGGGTTCATCTTAATGACTTTATTTTAACTTAATCACTTCTATAAAGTCAGTCTCTCTAAATACAGTCACATTCAGAGGTACTGGGGGTGAGGACTTTACATGAATTTTTTTTGGGAGACACAATTCAGTGCACAACAAACAGAGCAGATGGAATACCCCACCAAAAAGTTAGTTTATGATGACGTATAAACTTAAGGTCAGAAATTTTAAGAACTGAAGTCTAATATCACATTGTTATACTAGTTAGTGTTAAAAATGGTCACTAGTCTTGAGTGAGATGTGTGCCAATACATGATCAAAAAGTAAAAGTACTTTCTTGAGGGCAAGTGTTTTCATATAAGTGAAAGGATGAGTTATGGGACAGTGTTTATAGAATCATTGACAGATTAAAAACTAGTTTTTTCCAACAATATCAGTTTACATAATAATTTTTGGGAAAAAGGAGATCAATCCAAAATATACAGTTAAAGGAGGTTCATCTGTGATTCACCAGTTTTTAACCAGTGAACCTAGCTTTGTTGTAATAATCAGTTCAAAATAAGATTCTAAGTTGTTTTGACACAAATCTTTTATTTATAGTAGATAATTACTTAGAAGTATAAAACAAACTATGAAATTATATGTCATTAATCAAGGAATAAGTGCTCAGTAATTATAAGAAAATAGGCCAGTAAGTTCCTTTGTGAGAAGTTCAAGCAAAAAACATTTTTGTTTTTGTGACTATAGGATTGCGAGTCATGAAAAGCTGAACATTTTATTTTTAAAATGAAGTGGATGAGAGAGACTTATGAGGGACTTGAAATTCTCAAGTGACATTTCAAGCAAAACTCATTTTAACATGCTTATTGCCCCACTCATACCATAAAATTTAAATTCCTATCCTACTTTTGATACTACTTGGTTTTATTCTTTCTGTTATTCTTTTTGTATTTTAGACACTCAAGAATTCCAAATAACAGAATATTAGATATTGGTTAGGCTTTTTTACTTTGCCACTTCCAGGAACAGCCTATAATTTTAACTGAAGACGTTTAGAAATATTATTTTGTCTAGACATTGAATAAGACAATGTCATGTGGTAGACTGCTAGGTTGTTAAGAATGAACAGATTCTTTGGATCATGAAGGAATAACTTTTGCCTGCCTCCATGAGGCAATGGTCAAATGCTTTGTAGAGAAGAGAAAAATATTGTAACTAGAGATGGCATATCCTAGAACTTATATCAATGGTTGGCTGATTAGGAACCCAGCAGTAAATAGTTATGGAATGTGAATTGGAAGAAGTGAGAGATTTGGTATTATTTGACATCCTTAAGGGTCTTCATTATAAAATCAGCACAAAATTACATATTCTTATGATGTCATACAAGGTCCTTCATTGTTTGTACCTGTTTACTTTTCCAACTTTATTTTTTACTATTCTCTCTTCTTTCCTCTACTCCAGCCCCGCCCAACTTGCTTTAGTTCTTCAATACTAAAGTGTTTCCTCAGGGCCTTTGCATAAGCTGTGCCTCTGTCTGGCAGGTTCTTTTTCCCTATTTTAGCATACATCTAAACTTCCTCAGCAAGGCTATTCTGAACCAACCATTTCAAATTAGCCACTAAGTTACTGAGCTCTTTTTTTTTTATGTTATGTTAATCACCATACAGTACATCATTAGTTTTTGATGTAGTGTTCCATGATTCATTGTTTGCATATAACACCCAGTGCTCCATGCAATGCGTGCCCTCCTTAATACCCATCACCGGGCTAACCCAACTAAGCTCTTTCCTATCTCCTTGTTGTACTTCTCTGTCTGGCTCTTATGTCCATGTCACATTTCTTGTTTGTTTATTTCTTTATTTCTTGCTAACTAATTGTGGCAATCTCTTTGGAGTCTAAGCTCTATGAGAACAGGGGTTTATCCATCTTTTTATCACTGTACCTCCAGTGTCTTGAAAAGTGCTTGGCACATAGTAGTTTTGTATTTAATATTTATGGAATATATGAGAGAGAAAGAAAATTATTTTACTCCTTGCTACACTGGTTAGATATCATCCAAGGATACTGTGAGTTCTTAGAGTGAGAGAGGTGCAAAGTGAAATCCATCCAGAGGTGAAAAGCAAAGAGCAAAGTGTGTAAAAAAGAAACCAACAAACCCAAAACAAGAAACCAAGTTATAGGCAGAACTGGTAAAAGTCAACCTGGGAAATATTTGAATGACTGGGAAATAAAGAAGTTGTAAGGACACAACAATCAACTTGTTAAAAGAATTTTCTGATAATTTTGAGCTCTCCCACAAAGGGGATGCCCAATATAGCAAATTTTCATATAAAAAATGCATTGCAGGGCACCTGGGTGGCTCAGTCAGTTAAGTGTATCATGGAAGTTTTAGAGAGAATTTAGTAGGTGATAGAATTCAAAAACCTTTACAGTTTATTACAAATCTATTATTATTATAAGATAACTTTTCACACAAAAACCCCAATTTCTTCTCAAATCTAAAAGGTGAAGTGAGAGCTTTATTTTATATAAAACAACACAAAATAGATACTCAACTGGATGAGATGAGGTCAAGAATATTTTTTAAAGTCTTGCTAATTGTGATGGTGCCCTTCTTATTTTCTTTAGTGAATACATTTGAGGCAAGTTTCATCCCAGATACTGGTGAATATATATCCTTATTTCAAACGACTTCTAAAAATAGTTACAAGGTTTGGAGATCAAAGATGGTGGTGGAGTAAGAGGACCCTAGGCTTGTCTCATCCCATGAACACAACTAGATTACTTATCAAGTCATTCTAAATACCCCAGAAATTGGCCTGAAGACCGACAGAACAAACTCCACACTAAAGGGAGAGAAGAGGCCACACTGAAGAAGGCAGGAAGTGCAGAGATGTTGTTTAGGGGAGGAATGGATCTGGGTGCTGTGGAGGGGAGGGAGCCAAGGTCATGAGGAAGTTGTGTGTGTGTGTGTGTGTGTGTGTGTGTGTGAGAGAGAGAGAGAGAGAGAGAGAGAGGAGCATAGGGGAACACATAAGGAGAACGTTTCCTCAAAGCCACTGGCTTGGAAAACAAGAGGGGCTGAATTTTGTGTGTCCTTGCAACCTAGGGGGCTTTAAAGCCTGGAGTTTTAAAGGTCAGCGGGCTTGGCTAAGATAGAGCCTTGAGGGTACTGCCCTGCTCCAGGAGAAAAGGCAGGCAAACAATCCAGGGGCAGACAGCATGGAGAAGGCAATTTGAAGAACACCTGGGGTACACAAGGGGGAGATTATTCTCTCTTTTGGGAGAGCACCCCTGGGAGGTAGCATTCATAGAGAAGCCTCCCTGGGAACAGGGGAACTGGCATGCACCATTTCCCTCCCCTGCCCCTCAGGCACGGAGCCCCTGGCAGGAGGCAGCACAGTGCCAACACTGTGTGCCTAACTTGCTTAGACAAAGCACCACCACCTTCTGCTCTGGCAGGACTGCCTTTCTCAGTCAAGCTTGCCTCAGTCCCAGTATGCAGATCCCTCTCCCAGAAGACCAGCACCTGCTCCTGCCCACACCATGTCTCTTGACCAGAAAGTTCTATAGGGCCTCAGTTTTGGTGGATTTGGTGTCAAGTCTCATTTCACAAGTAGACTCAAGCACACCTAGTAAAAACAGGCCACATTTAGGCCAGGAACCAAACACTGTCTGTAGCAGGCAAGGAGAGCCCCTGTAGATAACTGGCCTAAAGAATAGAGCAGCCAAAACACAACAGTATAATGCATACAGCACACAAAACTCTCCCTGAAGTGACAGGCCCTGGACAGTATATGACCTCTTCTTCATGAGCAGGAGACCTAACTGGCTTTTCTAATACCAGAAGAAGACAGAGACTTAGACAAAATGCTAAGATGGAGGAATTTATCCCAAATGAAAGAATAAGATAAAGCCACAGCCAGAGATCTAAGCAAAACAGATATGAGTAACATGCCTGATGGAGAATTTAAAGCAACAATCATAAGGATACTCACTGGGCTTGAGAAAAGAATAGAAGATATCAGTGACATCCTTACAACAGAGATAAAGGAGTTAAGAAAGAATCAATATTAGAGATGAAGAATGCAATAAAGAAGATTGGAAACAGGCTTCATGCAATAAACAGCAGGCTGGAAGAAGCAGAAGAATTAATTAGTGACCTAGAAGACAAAATAATGGAAAATAATGAAGTGGAACAAAAGAGAGAAAGAAGAGTTATGTAACAGGAGAATAGGGAACTTAGGGAACCCAGTGATTCCATCAAACATACTAACTTTCTCATATTATAGGAGTCCCAGAAGAGGAAGAAAGAGGAAAGGGGGCAGGAAATTAATTTCAAGAAATAATAGCAGAAAACTTCCCCTTCCCTAATCCAGGGAAGGAAACAGACCTCCAGATCCAGGAGGCACAGAGAACAAAAGCAGGTCAACAGCAAGACATACTGTAATTAAATTTGCAAAATATAGTTATAAAGGAAAAATCTTAAAAGCAGCAAAAAGTTCTTAGCTTACAAGGGAAAACCCATAAGGCTAGCCAGAGATTTCTCAATAGAAACTTGACAAGCCAGAAAGAAGTGGCATGGTATATTCAAAGTGCTGAATGGGAAAAATCTGCAGCCAAGAATATTCTATCCAGCAAGGCTATCATTCAGAATAGAGAGATAAAGAGTTTCCCAGACAAACAAAAACTAAAGGAGTTTGTGACCACTAAACCAGCTCTGCAAGAAATATTAAAGGGAACTCTTTGAGTGCAAAGGAGAGACCAAAAACAACAAAGACAAGAAAGGATCAGAGCAACTCTCCAGAAACAATGACAAAACAAGTAATAAAATGGCAATAAATACATACATACATATCTATCAATAATTACTTTAAATGTAAGCGGACTAAACACTCCAATCAAAAGACATAGGGCATCAGAGTGGATTAAAAAAACCAAGACTCATCTATATGCTGCCTACAAGAGATTCATTTTAGACTTAAAGACACCTGCAGATTGAACATGAGGGGGCAGAGAAACAAACGGATGTCAAAAGAAAGTCGGAGTAGGAATACTTAAGTTGGACAAACTAGACTTTTGTTTTTGTGTTTTTTATCCTGCTTTGGTATCAGGGTGGTACTGGCTTCATGGAATGATTTTGAATGATTTCTCTCTATTCCATTATTTGTAAGATTTTGATAAAGACTGTCGTTTTTTTTTTTTTTTTTTTAATATTTGGTAGAATTCACCAGTGAAATCAGGTGGTCTTGGGCTTTTCTGTGCTGGGAGATTTTTGATTCCGAATTCAACTTTCATTCTTGTTATTGGTTAAGAAGATTTCCTATTTCTTGGATTCAGGATTCAGGATTCAATCATGGTAACTTGTGTATTATTAGGAATTATCTGTGTTTTTCCTCCACCTAAGTTATCTGATTTCTTAGTGTGTAATTGTTTATACGTAATCTGTTATCACATTATGTATTTTTGTGGTGATCTGTTGTATTGTTTTCTCTTCCATTTCTCATTTTGGTTTTTAAGTCCTCTCTTTTTTCCCCCTTAGTTAATGTAGTTAAAGCATTGCCATTGCCACTTTTGTTTGTTTATTTATTTATTTATTTTTGGAAAAATTGCTCATTACCTTCAATGTTATTTATTCTGCTTTCTATTTTATTTCTGATTTTTCTTTGTTATTTCCTTCTTCCAGTAAATTTCAGCTAAATTTCTTCTTTTTCTAGTTCCTTGTGGTGTTTATTAAATTGTTTATTTGAAACTTTTTTGTAGTACAAGCACTTATAGCATAAATTTCACTCTAACATCTACTTTTGCTGTGTCCCATAGGTTTTGGAATGTTGTGTTTTCTTTTTCTTTTGTTCTGAGACATATTTTGATTTCATATTTGGCCCATTGTTTGTGCAGTAGTGTGTTGTTTAATATTTACATATTAAATATTTGATATTTACAGTGTAGATTTTCCTGCTTTTATTGTTGATCTCTAGTTTTGTACCATTGTGGTTGGAATATATACTTGGTATGATTTCAGTCTTTTTAAATTTGTAATATTTATTATGTCTCTTTTTATGTGATTTAACCAGGGGATTCTTCTGTGTGTACTTGAGGAAAATGTGTATTCTATTTTTTCTTGGATGGAATGTTTTATATATATCTTTTAGAACCATGTATTCTAAAATGTGCTTCAAGTTAAAAATGTTCTTGTTAAAAAAACAACTTTAATGGAGGCTACTCATTTAAATAAAAGCATATCAGAGGGGAGGTTGGTGGGGGGATGGGTAAATAGGTGAAGGGGATAAAGAGCACACTTATCATGATGGGCACTGAGTAATGATGTATAGAATTGTTAAATCACTATATTGTACACCCAAAACTAATATAACACTGTATTTGAACTATACTGGAATTAAAACAAAAAACTTAATAAAAAAATTAAAAGAGTTTCAGTTGCAGGGCTTTTTTTTTTTTTTTTTTTTTAGAGCAACAGTATTTTTATTTGTAAATCATGCAAAGGCCTATGAAATAGGTTTTCTTAGAACAGACCCATCTTGGGTAACTCAGTGGCACAATTCAAAAGTGAAAAATTAAGATATATTCTTTGTACAGAAGAGTCTTTAATAAACCCAAGGAATGTTTTCCACCAAGATACAAACTAGACCCTAGTTTTGCACGCAAAGGCTGATGACTTTTATCACACACCAAGATTTGCTTTAATAGTTAAGGGACAGCAGTCAGGCTAGCAAAAAGTCACCAAGACAACAGAACATTTCCATGAGAGTAGTCATTTATTAACTGGCCAGATTACAAAAATAATCATGGCAGATACGTTAGTTCATCCTTCTAATAAGCCTATTGATCTGGTCTTCCCTGTTACCAGCATCTCCACCTTCTACAAAATGGGTGGTCTTTCTCTTCATTCCCCCTCGTGGAGAAGATATTTGAAGGGCCATAAAAAGTTGTTTGCTTCTTTGAAACGTTTTCCAACAGTATAGATCTCGTGAATCAGATCCTCCATGCAGATGATGCCATATTTACCAAGAGATCGGGCAATCAATGTGTTATCTGTCAGGGCAATTCGCTTCTTGTTGATTTTGCCATAACCACGCTTGTAGCTCAATTCATTCACCGACTTCAGATTTGGGTACCCCCATGCTATATAAGGTTCCACAATCCTTAGCATGTTAACTGAAGCCTTGTTGAGCTTAACAAAGGTGCCATTGAAGATCTGGCGAAGGCGAAGAAGCTGCAACACCTTTCGAACCTTTGGGCTCACACCATTGATACCTCTGATCCTGATGACAAATGCCAATTTGGGTTCCGCAGGTACGTAGAAGTTGCCAGCTTTTCTTGCCATCCTTGCCATTCGAATCTCAGTTCTGTACATCTGCCTATATTCCTTGTGGTAATGCTTAGCTTTTTCATAGATGAGCTTCCTTCTTGCCTTTCGAAGCATCTTCTGAGCAAACTTCTTCCTCAGATGCTTGATCTTCAACTCTGCGAAATTCCTTCACTTCTTCTTAAGGGTTTCTGGCACAGCAGGAACCTTCTTTTTCTTCTCTTCTGCACCCTCCATGGTTCCAGCCGGAAAAGAGCTCAGTTGCAGGGCTTTTTGTCATAGCTGATGAAAATTGCCATTGTTTTTTTCATCTCACGATGTGATTGAGAAACAGCTTGCCCCCAAAGTAGAAGAGGAGTTAGCTCTGCCATTTCCTTGTTACTCATATTATTAGTACTGTCTTCAATCCCCAAAAATCTTTTAAAGCTATGTTCCCACTTTGTGAGGCTTAGAACATTTGTGCCCCAATTGATCCATTGGATCATAAGTTGAAAGTGATCATGAGTGAAGGTTTCACTGCCATCTCCTGTTTGCTTGTTAAGATGAAATGCCCTTCTGGAGATTTCATATATTTAACATGATGAGTGGCACCTGATATATGGGCCTAGTGAAGATGTCATTATTTGTATTTTAAATATTAGTTGGAATTAATTTTTCCTATTTATTTATTTATTTACTTATTTATTTTTTAAAGATTTTATTTATTTGACAGATGGAGACACAGCAAGAGAGGGAACACAAGCAGGGGGAGTGGGAGAGGGAGAAGCAGGTTTCCTGCCTAGCAGGGAGCCCGATGCGGGGCTTGATCCAAGGACCCTGGGACCATGACCCGAGCCAAAGGCAGATGCCTAACAACTGAGCCACTCAGGTGCCCCTAATTTTTCCTTTTTAATATAAAAATCAACATAACTTCTTACATGTCCTCATATCTCAATATCTCATACTTTGTACCTCCTGTTATTTATGTGCTCTGCTTTGGAGATCATTGTTCCAGCTCCTAGAAAACATATACTATTAAAAATATAAGAACAATTGATAGACCCTTCCATTTAAACCTAATTATAATGTGTTAATGAAATAAGATCCCAGCTTTATAGAAGGCAGATAAACATGAGATCCCATATTAGATGAGTTATAATTCTAGTGACTTCACTCTGTGTCTTCCAGTACCAAGCTCAAACAAGGGAGAAATTAAAAATGCTCCTGCTCCTGGTTTTGAAATAATCACAAGGCAAATAAAATCTCCTGCACTTTTTTTTTTGGCAAACATTTATTGAAATGAGCAGAGTTTTAGAGCTCAGTCTGCTCCCCTTCTGCTGACTCTTTGGTACTGATGCTGGAGTGCTCATGGTCCCTAGAGCTCAACATTGCCCTTCACTGGTCCTGCATTCTACTCTCATTGTTTGAGGGCGAGAGAGAGAAAGAGAAGAGAGTGACAGGGAGAAGGAGAAGAGGAAGAGGGAAAGGAAAGAGAGTGGAGTAGGGGAAGAAAGAAAAGGAGGAGGAGGTGAAGAGAGGGGAGGAGGGAGGAGAGGAAGACAACTCTAGTAAAATCCTGAAGAATGTGTTTTTCATCCCTTTCTCCCTCCCAGCAGTTTTCTGCTCCATTCTGGTCATGAGCTACAGATTCTTCTAAGAATCACCTAAATGTAATCTCTCTATGCAGGAATTTAAGCAGGCAAATAGGACCGTTTTGAAGGAAGATGCAGGAGCTTTTTTAGCACTCTTGAATCTTCATCCTGTTAGGGCATGCCAACTCCACATTTAAGAAGGTCTCTCCCTGTAGACAAGAAGAGGCTTTTTGAGCTGAGTATTCCTGAGAAACATTGAAGGTTAGGAAAGAGTTAGGAAAGGCTGCTAACCTTGAGCTCCAAAATGGAATTCCATATAGGACGGGAAAGACCTCACTGAGAAAGCAACGGTTACCAGATTGAAATGTGTCACTGTCCAAAATTGTTTTCAAAACTCAAAAAGAGCCATGTTTGATGGATGTTGACAACTAGATTTATAAGAATGAGCATTTCACAAAATATACAAATATCAAATCATTATGTTGTTCACCTGAAACTCATGAATATTATGTGTCAATTATATTTTAATTAAAAAAAAAAGAGAAAAATGAAAGAGAGAGAGGGAACCACTTTTGTGTTGTCCTCAGAGCCTGCTGTATTAGCTAATTCTCTAGGTGAGGCTGCACCATGCACCATGTGGAGGCACTTGAGCTACTTCCGATAACAAATTTCTTGGATGAGATTGAAGTCAGATGTCATCCATTAAATTCCATATTCTAGTGGTTCATGTTTCAGTGAAATGTCACTGTAATCTAATTTATCTAAGGACATTTTCTTCCAAAAAATATGTCATTTAGTTTTACAAATTGCCTATCATGTTTTTCTTAATAGCCTCAGAACCCAAGAAAATGGTGAAGTCTCAAGTTGAAATCTTGGCTTTGGCTTAAGCTATTTGATCATATTTTTTCACTGAAAACTTCTGGAAAACTTTTCATTTTAAGGTTTTGCTAAATTGCAAAATGTTTGATGGGCAAGTTTCAGTATGTTTTTTTCTGTGTGCAAAAACCAGAAAAGTGAATTATAAGCAACAATTCTAACAAAAATGTACTCCTTCACCAAAAGTTGAAAAAAAAAAGTACTGATAGAAATTTTAAAAAGTCAGATTGTAAGAATATGAATATAGTTTAAAGATTATTTATTTATTTATTTGACAGAGGGAGACACAGTGAGAGAGGGAACACAAGCAGGGGAGTGGGAGAGGGAGAAGCAGGCTTCCTGCCAAGCAGGGAGCCCGATGAGGGGCTCCAACCCAGGACCCTGGGATCATGACCTGAGCCAAAGGCAGATGCTTAACGACTGAGCCACCCAGGTGCCCCAGAATATGAATATAGTTTAAAGGATGTATGTGTTCATAGTTCCTAGATAGGACTAGACATCTTAAGTTGTTTTGATTTCCTAAATTTTACATGATTCATTTTTTCAGAGTCAATTATGTGACTTGCTTAGAAAATTGTGGACATAGCACCATGATTCTGGATTTAGTTCTTGGGGAGAGAGAGAGAGAAAAATAGAGAAAGAAATAGAGAAATAGTATGAATTTTATTTCTATTAACACACATTGCCTCAAAAAGGCCTCATAATATATATGTGTAAGAGATAGGTATTTGTTTGCTGGGTTTTCATGGAAATGTTCCCACTATGAAGAAAACATTGCACTGTACTTGATGCCTGGAGGAAAATCAAGCATATCTTCCTCTCTGAAGAAAGTGCGTTTTACAGTGAGGCGTTCCAGTGAAATGTAAATACTAATCAGCAAGTTTTATCAGTGTTGGAGAACCACAACTTGGATTTGAGGACATTGCCTTAATTTCTAACTCAGTTTCTTTTAATTAAAAAAAAAAGTACCATATTAGGCTTGAAGCTAATAGGAATTTTTAGTTTATTTGAATATATGGATTGGCCAATGCAGTTGATACCTACCTTAAAGTGAATTTTTAATAATCAAAGAATGAGCACATTATTAAACTGATCTGGTTTTCAATTGAAAGCTTCTCATGATTTTTCATGACTGAAAGACTGTAAATTTATATGTCTAGACCTATCCTTTCACTTAAGTGTTCCATAAAACATTTACATTTCAACATTCTGCCTTCTTTTCGAATTCAACCTGGCCATAATTGAATTTATTATATCCTTTAAACAGGTGCTGTAATTCAATTCTTGGTTTTGTTAATGATTATCAACATATTTTGGTTATTTAAGATTGGGGATCTGCAGTTGGCATGGAATCTGCTTGGGTATCTCTCTCCCTCTGCTCTACAACGCCCCCCATTTCTCTCTCTCTAAAAAAGATAAATAAATAAAATAAATCTTAAGTTTGGAAGGAGAGCTCAAAACTAAGTATTTGTGAAAGCACTATGTAAATTCAAATTCTATCCAGATGCAAACTGTTAATATTTTGTCTCACCTCCCCCCTCACATCTTTTGTATAAAATCGTGATAATCTAATTTTCTTTTCTTTTCTTTTTTATAAAGATTTTATTTATTTATTTGACAGAGAGAGATATAGCGGAGAGGAAACACAGGAGGGGGAGTGGGAGAGGGAGAAGCAGGCTTCCCGCTGAGCAGGGAGCCCGATGCGGAGCTCGATCCCACTGGGATCATGACCTGAGCCGAAGGCAGACGCTTAACGACTGAGCCACCCAGGTGCCCTGATAATTTAATTTTCAATGTTTATAATATCTTTCTCTGTTTTAATATCTATAATTGTAGTTCAAGACTTCATTATCTCATGGGTCTTTATTCAATAATAGCTTCATTCATTTGTAAGTTTACTTATTCAAAGCTATATATTGGGAAACTACTATGTGCCACTACTATGTCCCACCTTCGTGAAATTTACAGTTTAATGACAAAGGTAGACATAGAAGCTTAAGCATGATAAATGTAAGGAAGAAAGCAGAGTGTTATGTTTGCATGTGTCAGGTGAACCTAACATAGTCTTTGGTGTTAGAAAACCTTCTAGCTAATCTCTTTTTGGCCCTGATGATGACATCACTTTTCCTCAAGCACCATCTATACCATATCATATACCATATTCACACCCAAAATTAACTAAACCTCAATCCCCAGTCCAATCTGAATACCTTTGAACTGAATATTTCATCCTACTCATTGACATATGTTTCTCAGGACACTGAATTCTAGTCAGGAAGGTTTCTTTACAGTTCCATGGATATGGAACTTTTCCAGTCTCTGTACCTCCCTTTATAACATGATCACCTTTGTCCTTGATGCCCACACAGTTTTTGCCATCCTTAAAAGTCCTGGTCAAAATGAATTCTCAGTGTTTTGGGATTGAGTGACTAACTGTGTTGTAGTGCTATCTCTTGTATATCTCTTACAACTCCGAGTTTACCTTCTACATTTGCAAATTTTTGGATGTTCCAATTGGCACTGGCCAATACTCCTTTCAAAGGTGACAAGCAATTTCTTTTTTCTTATCCTGAAACAAGCTGTGTGAGTATGTATGTATATGTGTTTCTATGAGATTTTGCTTTAGCCAAATTGGCCAAAGATAATTTATTACACTTGAAAATTCACTGATAGATCAAGATGGGAATTTTCTTTGTCCAAAATACTGTAAATACCTGTAATGGAATATAATTATCATAATTTTATTTCTTCTCTATTTTGGCATTGAAATAAGAACATCCTAGTTGGGATACTTACTAATAAAGTATTTAGGACTTAACCATGTAAAACTGGCCTTGAGATAAACATTTCCCATACTTGGTATTGATATAAACATAAACATACAAATTAACTCACACTGATACACATATATAGACTATATTTACATATATATATATGTGTGTTAAAATATTTAAACGTAGAGAATTTGGATTGGCCATTCATGACGATGGAAAAATGTGGTTTTCATAATGGAACAAAAGCTTCCAGATGCATTCAATTGTGTTTAAAGAGCTAAAAAATTGGCTTAGTTAAAAAAAAATCCCAACTTACCATGGCCTTTATTCTTAATTAGAACAAGTGTCTTTGACATATTTGAAGACATTTGACTTAAAAATAGCCAAGTTGAAAGTATTCAAGAGTGACACATGAGCGCCATTCTCTACTGCACTCTGCACTCTATATCTGTTACAGGCATCCATCTCCTCAACTTCAAAGAGAGTTCCCCAGAATGAAACCACTACACAGCAAAACAATCTGTCCATCTTCCGATTCCACTGTATTTGAAACTCAGCATCAGTATCTGTGTACAATTGAGCCCAGTGAGTCTTGGCTCTGACAAGACTTCCAGTACTCTACCACATGCCACTGCAGTTTCTTTGCAAAGCTCCTGGTTCCCAAATGGAAATCCTGTCTTGGCTCTGTGGAGGTACTGAGGAGCAATGAGCCAGAGCAGACCAAGGCCTGGATGTGCTTTTTGTTGACATAAGGGCATTGACTTGTGGATCAATTTTGCATGGCTATGCCTAAAATCATGGTGAAGGTAGTGTTCAAGGACACATCCTATCAGCAATACAGATTTAGGACAGTCTTTTTCACTTAAAACATTTACACACACAGACCTCTACAAGAAAAATTCATGATCAAGAGCAACAGTCCTGAGTCCTGGTCCCAACACATCAAAAAATGCTTCAACTCTGCACTCCACTGTACTACCAAGACAGGAGAGTGGACAAAGGCATTTTGAGATCTGTGCAAAGCTGGAAAGAAAGTGGTGTGAGGCTTTGGGGAGGTGGGGTGGTATGTAGAATTCAGGTTTTGATGCCGACAGACCTGGGTTTCAATCCTGGAAATATTCTTTACTATGTAGTCTTGGGTTAAGTCATTAAAACTTACACAGTTCTGTTTTCCCATGTGAAAAATGAGGAGAATAATATGGATCCCATTGCTTTGTTGTGAACTTAACAATAATACCTGGCAGGCACATAGTAGTGCCTTATTAGGATTCTCCAGAGAGAGAAACAATAGTAGACTATATGTATAGAAATATAATAAAATATATAGAATATATTTATCTGTCATCTGCAAGCTGAGTGCTGGCAGGCTTGAGACCCAGACAGAGCCGATGTTTCAGTTTGACAGCAGGAAAAAACTGATATTCCAGATTTCAAGGTAGTCAGACAGGAAGATTGCTTTATTTGAGGAAGTGCTAGCCTTTTGGTTCTACTCAGGCCTTCAATTGATTGCATAGGGCCCACTCACATTAGAGAAGGCAGTTTACTCAGTCTATCGATTCAAATGTTAAGCTCATCTAAAACACCCTCAGACAAAACACCCAGAATAACATTGTGCAAATATCTGGGCATCCCATGGCTCAGTCAAGTTGACACATAAAAAATTAACCATCCTGTACTTTGTAAATTAGAACTTCTATTAATAAAAATGGCCAGAAATGAATGCAGTTTATTTCCTTTCCGGAGCTCTGCTTTTGTGTAAAATTATACTGAAATTTAAACCTCATATTTCATTTTTAACTCAATCCATTTAAATGAAAAATAAATATTTATTAGTTATTTTAAAACTCCTAATAATTGTTTTTGTTACTAATAAAAACAGTTGCTTAAATCAAGGAAGTACTGGAACTTGGAATAATGAGAATCATTAAAGGTGTCTACTGTTTATAAGTTTATTTTATATTGAAATATTCAATAGTAAAGAAAAAATATAACACTGCTGTTAGTGAAGTTCACGGGAATACAACTGGCCATGTAACTTTAATGCGTTCGAATCAAGGAGTTTCCATTTTACAATTCTGAGTAGCAGTGCCTTCCTCTCTCCCCCTGACTGCTGAGCGTTTTGTACACGAGGTCATTTGCTGGTCAACGTGGTATAAAATGGACATGTCTAACTTCACCTACTGCAGACATTCCCTGAATGAAAAGCCAAAGCTGTGACTCATCTGGAAGATCTCCATCTGTCTTTCCCATACAGGGAGTGGTAAAAACCACTCCTGTCATAGGCAGAAACATAAAGGGGCCTCTTTCAAGGGGAAGAGAAGCAGGGAGATGGGAGTATAGACAGCCTGGTTCTAATCTCAGACCCCGCACCAAAATCTCCTGTGACCTTGAGGGAAGGTGAGGGATTGGACCAGTATGGCTTGCATGACCCTCTAACCATAAACTCCTTTAAGTTTTAAGGGCTGTGTTCACCTCTCACTATGGCAGTTGGCCCGCCCAGACTGGATGAGGGAATGGGGCTTGCTGTGTTGACGAGCTCAGACAGGCCGCCTGCATGGCTCGCCACCATCCTCTGGGTAGACACACACCTTGGAGTGAATCGGGTAGAATTTGAGCCCTGCTGTTGAGACAGCGCTGCTGTCACCCCATCTTTGAGCCAAGAGGGAAAGTACATTTTTTGCAAGTGCAGGCTCAAACTGAGCTGCTGTAACTAAACACCCTGGTGAGAGTGGTATCACAGCATTATGAGCTCATTCAGAGGACAAAAGAGTGAGAAAAATTAAGCTTCCCTGGGACAATGGAGTCTGTAAATAGGAAGAAGGAAATATAAGAAGGAATCACTTCTCAATAAGACAATTAATATTCCAGACCTTTGAAAGATTTTATTTAATTTTCCCTTTGCAACTTAAAACATACAAACGCATGTGTATATTTTCTCAGTAAAAAATATTTTTGAAGAAACTCTTTGGGCCACCTTCTGGGAAGCAATATTGTCATTGCTGTGTCACTAAGGGTTTATCTATGAATTCCCTGTTACTATCGAATAAGGAAAGGGGGTCTGTAGGGCTATGCCCGAAAGTGAGTGGGCTCCCCACAGGTGGACTTCGAGACAAGTATTGGTGGTAAATGATTTATAAGGGAAGTGCTCTTAGGAGAAATCTGTCTGAGGGCGGGGGAAGCAAGGCAGGGGTAGAGATGAAACTAGTCAATTGTGGAGGACAGTAGGGGGTTCCCCTGATTCTCCAGGGGAACTCAGGTGTGCACATTAAGGCTCGGTTTGTTTCCACTTAACAGAAATCCAGGGAATTGGACTTTCTTGTCCCTAACTGGCAGTCACTGGCTAAGGGATGCCCCTAGGGGATGAAAATGGCCCAGCACTTGCCACTGTTTGGGATGCTTGCAGGCATATGGGCTCTGGGAACCCCTGAGAGCAGTTCTCCAAAGAAGAGTATCAAGTGCAGGTCACTGGAAGAAAACAGGGATCAAAGTTAGGGGTGGGACTCACAGAAACAGTGCAAGGGATCTTTCATTCCTGAGGGGTCTAGTTCCTGATTACTCTGCCCTTCTCAGGCTGCAGTCATTGTAATCACCCATTTCACAGGACAAACGTAGCATGGGAACATTGAGAGATAATCGACAAGTTTGAATGACAAGTAAAAATTTAAGGTGTCCAGCTTAACATTTTGATATACGTATTTTTTGTGAAATAATCAGCACAGTCAAGCTAATGAACACAACTTTCACCTCACGAAGTCACTCCTTTCTTTCCCTTCCCTCCCCTTCCCCTTTTCCTTTTTTTTCTTCCCTTCCCCCTTTCCTTCCCTTTTCCCTTTCTTTCCCTTCCTTTCCTTCTCCCTTCCTGTCCCTTTTTTATGGTGAGAACACATAAGATCTGTCCCCTTAGCAAATTTCAGGTATATAATATAGTATTGTGAACTTCAGTCACACTGATCTTCAGAATCATAATAGATGTCCAGAACTTACTCATCTTGCGTAACTGAAACTTTCTGCATGATCACACTTACGTGTGTGTCTTAGTCTGTTTGGGCTGCTATAACAAATTACTATAGATAGGTGGCTTATAAACAACACAAATTTATTTCTTACATCCTGGAAGCTGGAAATCTGAGATCAGAGTGTCACCATGGTTGGGTGCTGGTGAAAATCCTCTTTGGGGTTGCAGACCACTGACTTCTCATGACGGGACACAGAGAGAAGCAAGCTCTACTGGGCACTGATTCCTTTCAAGAGGGCTCTGCCTTCATGACCTCATCTAATTCTAATTATGTCCCAAAGGCCCCTCCTTCTAATACCATCACATTGGAGAGCAGGGTTTCAATATATGAATATTGGGGAGACACAAACCTTCAGTCTACAATCTGTGGAATCTAAAATAGGCAGACTTATAGAAGTAGGGAGTAGAATGCTGGTTGCCAGGGGCTTGAAGGAGAGAGTAGTAGGGGAGATGCTGATCATAGGGTACAAAGTTTCAGTTACTTTTTACAGTTTTTACTGTAATGAAAATTGAAGTGCAGTTAAATATATTTGTCAGTTTTATTGAGCTGTCTAGTGCATTACTTGGCACATACTAGGCATGTTATTATTTGATAATTAAATAAGTATGTTGTAGGTGTTCAAAAAATATATGTACAACTGAACAAAAAAATAATTTTAACAAGATACAGCCTATATATTGAAGTTACCAAAGACAAACAATAAAGTCCGATTTTCTAGGAGAAAAACATCCAAATATATTCTTTTTCCTTTGTACTTAAAAAGATATCAAGAAAAATTTTTTTCTTATTTGGGAAGCCAAAATTCTTTCCACAAAGAGGAAATATTGGGCTTGAACAAGCCATTTTTTGATGAGAATACAAGATTGGAACTTTGAATGTTTCACTAGAAGTGTGGTATTCTGTTGAGAAACGGTCCTTGATCCTAACACTTCTTTCTTCCTGATAAGGTAATGGCAGGACGTGTCCAAGGGCTGACTTCCATGGTTAGTTTACTGACTGGTTAGCCCTTATGCACTCCCCATTGCTTTTCAAACATTCACTCATTCAACAAATACATTATCTTTTGAGTAATTAGTCTGAGCCAACTTCAATTCTTAGAGCCAGGGAAATAGCAGTGAATAGAACTTCTCAGGAGTGAAGCTCCTCAGGGCTTACATACTACAAGAGGAAGAGTAATCATAAACAAATACATTTCAAAAAGAGAGATGTCAGAAGGCAACAAGTGCTAGGGAAGAAAAACCAAAAGCAGGAAAGCGCTAGGAATTGCCAGGCGCTGAGGTGGATGGTACTGTTATTTCTAGATCCTCCCAGCTGTCAGAGAAGGAAATTGATATGTGTATACTAATTTATGTACCTATACATATCTACAGATATTGTTATATGTATCCACCTTTATATTAAAACTGAGCGTGAGTTCATACTGATGTCCCCAATTCCCAACTGGTATGCCACAGGGATCATGCTAACCTTTCCCACCTTGCTTGTCTGCAACTTCCATGCTGACTCTGAGAAACTTGGCTCCCACTATCCACCACCCATTACTTAATTGCTTAATTTCAGTATACATGTATAGTTGTTTCAGACTTTTTACCCATACCCCTATGGGAAACAACTTTACCAACTAGAGTACAATGCCCTTGCATACTTACTTTGCCTAAATGTCTTACTTACAGTCTTCATTCATTTCCGAAATGACTTAGGTCAGTACCTTACTTTACCATCCCCTTCAGTGAGGTTGTTTCATACATTTGTAATACAGTTAGGTTGTTTTTGTCACATTGTGGGATCCCTTGGCCTCCTAGATTATTTTTTAAAAACTTGCATACATTAAAATCGACTCTGTGTTATACAGTTCCGAGTTTTCACAAATACATACTGTCATATATCCATCATAACAAATTATACACGATAGTTTCACTTCCTCAAAAAATCCTCACCTACTAAACCCTTCTCACTCCCCAACAGCCTGGCAATTACTGATCTCTTTACCAGCTCTAAAATTCTGCCTTTTCCAGAAGCTTACATAAATGGATTCATACAGCATAGTCTTTCAAACTGGTGCCTTTCACTTAGCAATATTTATTTAAGGTGTTTTTGCATGGGCTGATAACTTATTCCTTTTTTGTTTTTATTGGTGGATAGTATTTCACTTATGGATATGCTTCAGTTTGCTTATCCATTCACCTATTTCAATACACCTTAGTTGTTTCCAATTTTTGGCAATTATAAGTAAGTTGCTGTAAATATTTGTGTGCAGATTTTTGTGTGGACATACTTTTCACACCAATTAGGTAAATATCTGGAAGCATGGTTGCTGGACCATATGGTAAGACTATATTTAGCTTTGTGAGAAACTTCCAAACTCTCTTCCAAAGTGGTTGTACCATTTTTCATTCCTACCAGCAATGACTGTATATTCCTGCAGCTTCATATCTTTGTCAGCAATTGGTATTGTTAGTTTTTTGGATTTTAGCTATTTTAATAGGTGCACAGTAGTATCTCATTCTTGTTTTAAGACTTTCTGGTTTTATTTATTTATTTATTTTGAATTTGAGTACTTTGTTTATTGTTACTACTATATTAGCTACAAGAGAATAGAGAATTGTCTTATTTACCGCAGAACTTCCAGGGCCTAGCAAAACACACAGTCACTCAAAAAACATGACTGAATAAGTCAATTATTTTAGCTAGAATTTTCTCAACCATAAGCTCTAGCTCTGACCTGGAGTATATTCATATAAATTTGTAGCAGGGTAATGTCTGTAAAGTTTTATGAATAGGATGAAACTGAGTGCTTTCCACAGGTACAATAATCAGTTACTTTGGGGTACACAACTCAGGTTTGATGGTTAGAGCTGAGCTTGGCATTTTCTTGGTTTTACAGCTATGAGACCTTTATATGTTCAAAACAGCAGTGGCAAAATTTGTATGGAGATCAATAAGTCTTTTTTTCCAAAGAGTTCTGGCAAGGAACTAACAGCTGATGTTAGCTTAGCAGTATTGTCAGAAAGCATACTTATTATGGCTCCTTTATCTTCCCCTTCTAGTCCCATAATGTTTTAAGTCATTTAACCTCATCTTGTGCTCTGTAAGATTCTAGCTCTTCCTGAACTGATTCTGCAACTTCTGGGAATGGACTTCCTTTATGTTTCTGCCAAAATTTATCAACTGGAGTTAAATCATAAGACTTCTTGTTTTTTCTCTTCGATCTAGCACCAGCTGGAGAATTAAGACTTTCTGATTTTAAATCCCTGCATAGTTGCTGGCTGTGTGCCCTTGGTCAAATTACATCATCTCTCTAGGCCTCATCTTTTTTTTTTAATTTAAATTTTAGTTAGTTACAGTCCAATATTCACTTCCAGAATAGAATTCAGTGATTCATCACTTACATACAACACCCAGTGCTCATTGCATCGAGTGCCCTCCTTAAATACCCATTCCCCATCTAGTCCATCCCCACCCACATCCCTTCATCAACCCTCAGTTTTTTCTCTATTGTTAAGAATATCTTTTTTTTTTTTAAGATTTTATTTATTTATTTGACAGAGAGACACAGCGAGAGAGGGAACACAAGCAGGCAGAATGGGAGAGGGAGAAGCAGGCTTCCAACTGAGCAGGGAGCCCGATGCGGGGCTTGATCCCAGGACCCTGGGACCACGACCTGAGCCGAAGGCAGATGCTTAACGACTGAGTCACCCAGGTGCCCTGTTAAGAATGTCTTATGGCTTTTTGTTTCCCTCTCTTCTTTTTTTTTTCTTTTCCCACTTCCCATGTGTTCATCTGTTTTCTTTCTTACATTCTACATTTGAGTGAGATCATATGGTATTTGTCTTTCTCTGACTGACTTATTTCACTTAGCATAATATACTCTAGCTCCAACCACATCACTGCAAATGGCAAGATTTCATTCTTTTTGATGGCTGAGCAATATTCCATTATATATATAAACTATACACATACACATACACACATATATCACTTCTTCTTTATCCATTCATCTGTCAGTGGACATTTGAGTTCTCTCTACAGCTTGGCTATTGCTGATAATGTTGCTATAAACATTGGGATGCATGTACCTCTTTGAATATTTTTCTTTGTATGCTTTGGGTAAATACCCAGGAGTGCAATTGCTGGATCATATGGCAGTTCTATTTTTAACTTTTTGAGGAAACTTGAAACTGTTCTCCAGAGTGGCTGCACCAGTTTGCATTCCCACCAACAGTGCAAGAGGGGTCCCCTTTGTCTGCATTCTCCCCAACACCTGTTGTTTCTTGTGTTGTTAATTTTATCCATTCTGACAGATGTGAAGTGGTAGCTCATTGTAGTTTGATTTGTATTTTGCTGATGATGAGTGATGTTGATTGAGCAACTTTTCATGTGTCTGTTAGCCATCTAACTTTTTCTTTGGAAAAGTATCTGTTCATGTTTTCTGCCCATTTCTTAACTGGGTTATTTGTTTTTTTTGGGGTATTGAGTTTGATAAGTTTTTTATAGATTTTGGATACTAACCCTTTATCAGATATATCATTTGCAAATATCTTCTCCCATTCTGTGGGCTGCCTTTTAGTTTTGTTGATTGTTTCCTCTACTGTGCAGAAGATTTTTATCTTGATGAAGTCCCAATAGTTCATTTTTGCTTTTGTTTCCCTTGCCTCCAGGGACGTGTCTAGCAAGAAGTTGCTGCAGCTGAGGTTGAAGAGGTTGCTGCCTGTGTTCTCCTCTAGGATTTTAATGGCTTCCTGTCTCACATTTAGGTCTTTAATCCATTTTGAATTTATTTTTGTGTATAGTGTAAGAAAGTGGTCTAGTTTCCCCAATGTCATTTGTTGAAGAGACTGTCTTTTTTCCATTGCATATTCTTTCCTGCTTTGTTGAAGATTAGTTGATCATGTAGTTGTGGGTCCATTTCTGGGTTCTCCGTTCTGTTCTATAGATCTGTGTGTCTGCTTTTGTGCCAGTACCATACTGTCTTGATGATTATAGCTTTGTAATAGAGCTTGAAATCCAGAATTGTGATGCCTCTAGTTTGTTTCCTTTTTTAGAATTGCTTTGGCTATTCAGGGTCTTTTGTGATTCCATACAAATTTTAGAATTGTTTGTTCTAGCTCTGTGAAAACTGCTGGTGGTATTTTGATAGGGATTGCATTAAGTGTATAGATTGCTTTGGGTAGTATAGCCATTTTAATAATGTTTGTTCTTCCAATCCATGAGCATGGAATGCTGTTCCATTTCTTTGTGTCCTCTTCAATTTCTTTCATAAGCATTCTATAGTTTTCAGAACTTTTACCTCTTTAGTTAGGTTTATTCCTAAGTATATTATTGTTTTTGGTGCAATAGCAAATGGGATCAATTCCTTGATTTCTTTTTCTCTTGCTTCGTTATTGGTATATAGAAATGCAACAGATTTCTGCACATTGACTTTATATCCTTCAACTTTGCTGAATTCATATATTAGTTCTAGCAAATTTGGTGGAGTCTTTTGGGTTGTCTACAGAGTATCATGTTGTCTGCAAATAGTGAAAGTTTGACTTCCTTGCCAATTTGGACACTTTTTATTTCTTTTTGTTGTCTTGATTGCTGAGGCTAAGACCTCTAGTACTATGTTAAATAGTAATGGTGAGAGTGGACATCCTTGTCTTGTTCCTGACCATAGGGGAAAAGTTTTTTCCCCATCGAGGATGATATTAGCTGAGGGTCTTTCATATATGGCCTTTATGATGTTGAAGTGTGTTTCATCTATCCCTACTTTGTTGAGGGTTTTTGTCAAGAAAGGATGCTGTATTTTGTCAAATGTTTTTTCTGAATCTATTGACAAGATCATATGGTTCTTATTCTTTCCTTTGTTAATGTGTATTATGTTGACTGATTTGTGGATATGAATAATTCTTTTAATGTACTGTTGAATTCGACTTGCTAGTGTTTTATTGAGAATTTTTTCATCTATGTTTATTAGGGATATTGGCTTGTAGTTCTCCTCTTTAGGGGGATATTTGTCTGGTTTTGGAATCAAGGTAATGCTGGTTTTGTAGAACGAGTTTGGAAATTTCCTTCTTTTCTATTTTTTGGAACAGTTGGAGAGGAATAGGTATTAACTCTTCTTTAAATGTTTGGTGGAATTCCCCTGGGAATCTGTCTGCCTCTGGAATTTTGTCTGTTGGAAGATTTTTGATTACTGATTCAATTTCTTTGCTGGTTATGGTTCTGTTCAAATTTTCTATTTCTTACTGTTTCCGTTTTGGTAGTTTATATGTTTCTAGGAATTTATCCATTTCTTCCAGATTGCCCAATTTGCTGGCATATAATTTTTCACAATATTCTCTTATAATCGTATTTCTGTGGTATTGGTTGTGATCTCTCCTCTTTCATTTATGATTTTATCTATTTGGGTCCTATCTCTTTTCTTTTTGATAAGTCTGGCTAGGGGTTTATCAATTTTATTAATTCTTTCGAAGAACCAACTCCTAGTTTCATTAATCTTTTCTACTGTTTTTTTTGTTTGTTTCTATATTATTATGTCTATTTCTGCTCGAATCTTTATTATTTCCCTTCTTTCTGCTGACTTTAGGCTGTATTTGCTGTTCCTTTTCTAGTTCCTTTAAGTGTGAAGTTAGGTTGTATACTTGAGACTTTTTTTGTTTTTTGAGTTAGGCCTGTATTGTTATATACTTCCCTTTTAGGACTGTCTTTGCTGCATCCCAAAGGTTTTGGACTGTCATGTTTTCATTTTCATTTTCTTCCATGTATTTTTTATTTCTTTTTTGATTTCCTGGTTGACTCGTGCATTTTTAAAAAGGTTTTATTTATTTTTTAAAATTTTTTGAAATTAAAAAAAATTTTTTTTAAGATTTTATTTATTTGGCAGAGAGAGAGATAGCGAGAGCAGGAACACAAGCAGGGAGAGTGGAAGAGGGAGAAGCAGGTTTCCTGCTGAGCAGGGAGCCTGATATAGGGCTCAATTCCAGGACCCTGGGATCATGACCTGAGCTGAAGGCAGACACTTAACGACTGAGCCACCCAGGTGCCCCAAGATTTTATTTATTTTAGAGAGAGAGAGAGAGAGCGAACGAGCACAGCTGGGGGAGGAAGAGGGACAAGCAGACTCTGCACTGAGCATGGAGCCCAAGGCAGGGCTCGATCTCAGGACCCTGGATCATGACCTGAGCTGAAATCAAAAGTCTAATGCTTAACCACTGAACCACCCAGGCTCCACGACCATTCATTCTTCAGTAGGATGTTCTTTAACTTCCATGTATTTGTGGTCTTTACAAATTTTTTCTTGTGGTTGACTTTAAGTTTTATGAAAGTTGTGGTCTGAAAATATGCATAGTATAATCTCAATCTTTTTGTATTTGTTGAGGGCTGATTTATGATCCAGTATGTGCTCTATTCTGGAGAATGTTCCATGTGCACTTTAAAAGAATGTGTATTTTGCTGCTTTAGGATGAAATGGTCTGAATATATCTGTTAAGTCCATCTGGTACAGTGTGTCATTCAAAGCCACTGTTTCCTTGTTGAGTTTCTGCTTAGATGATCTGTCCATTTCTGTAAGTGGGGTGTTTAAGTCCCCTACTATTATTTTATTATTATCAATGGGTTTCTTTGTGTTTATTATTAATTGATTTAAATATTTGGGTGCTCCCAAGTTGGGGGCATAGATCTTTACAATTGTTAGATCTTCTTGATGGGTAGACCCCTTAATTGTGATATAATGCCCTTCATCTTTTGTTACAGTCTTTGTTTTAAAATCTAGTTTGTCTGATATAAGTATGGCTATTCTGGCTTTCTTTTGACATCTGTCAGCATGATAGATAGTTCTCCATGCCCTCAATTTCAATCTTCAGGTGTCCTTAGGTCTAAAATGCGTCTCTCGTATGCAGCATATACATGGATTTTTGGTTTTTATCCATTCTGACACCCGATGTCTTTTGATTGGAACATTTAGTCCATTTATATTCAGAGTGATTATTGAAAGATATGAATTTAGTGCCATTGTGTCACCTGTAGCGTTGGTATTTCTGGTGATGTTCTCTGGTCCTTTCCAGTCCTTGTTGCTTTTTTTCTTCACTCAGAGTCTCCCTTAAAACTTCTTGTAGGGCTGGTTTAGTGGTCACGAACTCCTTTAGTTTTTGTTTGTTAGGGAAGCTCTTTATCTCCACTTCTATTTTGAACAACAGCCTTGCTGGATAAAGACTTCTTAGCTGAATATTTTTCCCATTTAGCATGTTAATATTTCCTGTCACTTTTTTCTGACCTGCCACATTTCTGTGGACACATCTACTGTGAACCTGATTTGTCTTCCCTTGTAGGTTAAGGACTTTTTTCCCTTGCTGCTTTCAGGATTCTTTCCTTGTCTGTGTATTTTGTGAATTAGACTATGATATGCCTTGGTGATGGTTGGCTTTTGTTGAATTTAATGGGACTTCTCTGTGCTTCCCGGGTTTTGATGTCTGTATCCTTCTCTAGATACGGGAAGTTTTCAGCTATAATTTGTTCAAATAAACCTGCCCTCTTTTCTCTCTCTTTGTCTTCTGAGACTCCTTTGATACAAATTTTATTACATTTTAATAAATCGCTGAGTTCCTTAAGTCTACCTTCGTGGTTAATTATCTTTCTTTCCCTCTTCTTTTCAGTTTCATTATTTTCCATAATTTATCTTCTGTATCACTGATTTGCTCTTTTCTTTCATCCAACCTCGTTTTTATAGACTCCATTTGGGGTAACATTTATAATTTCAGTCTAGGCCTCATCTTTAAACAGAGATCGTGATAGTATTGATCTCCTACATGGTTGTTGGAAGGTAGTGGTTAATGACATATGAATAATATTTGGAACATATTTAAGATAATTAAGTGCTCAGTAAGCATTATTTCCCTTCAGGCTAGGAAATAATTTCATTGGATGAATATACATAATGGCCTGAAGTTAATTGAAATTAACTATTTACTTTAAACCTTTCCAAATTCATCCCATTCCCCCAAATGTATCAAAAGTCTGCTCTGTACATTTTAGAATAGTTCCCTCAATTTTGCTACCTACAACATTCCTCATTTTTCTTTTTTTTTTTTAAAGATTTTATTTATTTATTTGAGAGAGAGAGGCAATGAGATATAGAAAGCACGAGAGGGAAGAGGGTCAGAGGGAGAAGCAGACTCCCCGCTGAGCAGGAAGCCCGATGTGGGACTTGATCCCGGGACTCCAGGATCATGACCTGAGCCGAAGGCAGTCGCTTAACCAACTGAGCCACCCAGGCGCCCAACATTCCTCATTTTTCTACAGCAGGATTATAAAATGTCTTCATATATAAAACTGACTTTTACTTTCCAGTAGTTGTCCCTCCATTCAACCACCTTTTGACATCTTTGCCTTCCAAAATTAAAGTCCCAGATGATATGTCATTTCATTCAAAGAAACTTTCCTTGATGACTCTGGAAGTGGTCTCTTCCTGTTTGGAATAGAAGGTTTTAAACATTTAGTCCTTATTAATGGGTTATATAATGCCCACTTCTAAAAATGTGAGATTATAAGTAAACATGAACAAAAATTATACACATATATATAATACATATACATACAGAGATATCAGAAAATCCATATCCTTCAAAAATGTCAATTTGATAGGCTTTAATTTTTGAATTCCTCATTGGGAATTTTATTTATAACCGATATTGTGTAATTTTAAATATCCTCAATGGTGGAGGGTATTCACCCTTTCATCTCCACTCCTCACATTAAGCCTAACTTTGCACATAATCCCTGACCATGTAATTGTAGAAATGTACTTGTAAATGTGTCCACACGTATGAGTATTATTGTTTATTTTACAAAGAAAGATATTAAAATTTCTATGTCTTATTCTTCTCACTCAAAAATACCTTGTCACTACGAGTCAAAAGGTAGAGCACTAGTTCATTATTTCTAATGAGATTTTTGCAATACAAACACATGGCCTTACATTGTATGGGTTTGGAAAAATGTATAAATGTATAAATGACATAATATCATACAGGTATTTTCACTGCCCTAAAATTCCTTTGTGCTCTAACTATTCATCCATATTTATCCGCCCCCCCCCCCCCGCCCCAACCCCTGGTAACTACTGTTAAGTTTACTGTCTGCATTGTTTTGTCTTTTCCAGAATGTCATATAGTTGGAATCATACAGCATGTAGCCTTTCAGACTGGCTCTTTTCACTTAATACTATGCATTTAAATTTCATCCATGTCTTTTCATGGCTTGATAGAGCATTTCTTTTTAGTGCTGAATAATAGTCCATTGCCTTTATGTCTTGTAGTTTCGTTAACCATTCACTTACTGAAGGACATCTTGGTTGCTTCTCAGTTTTGGCAATTATGAATAAAGCTGCTATAAACATCTGCATGCAGATTTTGTGTGGACATAATTTTCAGCTCATTTGGATAAATACCAAGGATTGCAAATCCTGGATTGTACAGTAAGAGTATGTTTAGTTTTGTAAGAAACCACTAAACTATCTTCCAAAGTTGCTGTATCATTTTGCATTCCCACCAGCAATGGATGGGAGTTCCTGTTGCTCCACATCCTTGCATTTGGTCTTCTTAATGTTCTGGGTATTTGCCATTCTAATAGGTATGTATTGGTATCTGACTCTTACTTTAATTTGCAGATTGTTAGGTTTTTAAAGCTATAGAGTAATTCTTGTTTGTTTTGTATCTCCCAGAATGCTTTGATAAATATTTGTTTAATTAATGACTGTATCAAATTATACCATAAGAATGTTCTATCTACAATGATCAATATTTGACTTGTTTTTTAATCATTTAATGAATGTTATTAAAGTGTGAGACACTTGCTTTATATAGACATATAAAATAAAAGACACAGGCTCGTGGGAGAGTATCAGTGACAAGATATATGATGAAGGTCACAGTAGAGTTTTTGGTTTCTGCATTTCTGGAGTGGTCATATTGGTATCTACATGCAAAAATTGACTAAAAATGGTTACTGTGGTCATGGCTTTCAAGAGTCAGGCTTTGGTGGTGAAAGCCAATATTTCTAATTATAGGGATATGAATAAGGTGGTTTTTCCATGCCTGAGAAGAGCTTAATCAAAACTTTGATGTTTTTGAAATCTTCTTAGAAAATTATGTAGTATAATTTTTAAACTCTTCTATTTAATTTCAGCCAAAAGTATTAATTATTCAATTCAGATGAGGTATGAAACACTTTTTCACCATTATAGATTTACTCTAAATATTAACTGAATGCTAGTTAGTTACCTTTGGAGGGAACTTCTCTTTATATTTATGAGCATTACAGTTTTCAAGTAGGAATATGTGTTACCAGGGGATAATATGTTGAACCTTTAGCTCTTTGAGCAAATAATTTATTCTGAATTTTAGGAATTTAATATTAAAAATTAAGTCTGATTGTTTTAATATCTCACCTAATCAATAACTGGATGTCGAATATTCACACCAATGGGCTTTTCAGACCGGGTCAACCCCTTTGTAAGCCTCTGAGAAACACCTTGGCAAAGTGGAAAAGAGCATATGGGGTTTAGATTAGGACATACTTCTCTGACCTTAAACAAATTCTTTTATTTCCTTAAGCCTCTCTTTTCTTATTTGTAAAATGAATAAAATATTAGTTATCTCACCTGCAAGGATTGTGCGAGATACTGTGGACAACCCCTCAGCACTTAGCAGTTGCTTGAGAAATTATAGGTATTATAATTGTTGCTTCTAACTGGTTAGCAAAAAATCTGAGGGGTATTATAGAATAGGTGATAATTTTTAAAAAGTCAAACAGAAAATAACAATGGAGAAGTTACTAATTTTGGTCTGGGGCCAAGTGCAAAGTGGGCCCAGGTTATCTTCTTGTGCCAGAAAACTAGAAAAACTTGAAGACTAGTGGGATCATGCCAAGGGGAACTGTCTTAGAAAGGACACCATTGGTCAGTTTTGGGAAAATAAAACACCAAAGAATACTGACAGTAATTGATTATAATGAATTTTTAAAAGATCCATGAGTACTTAGACATAATAAAAGAGAGAGAAAAAGGGGGGGCAAGAAAACCACTTATTTTCTAATCATGGAAATATCCTAGTGAACAAATGTAGGAAGAAATGAGATTGCCATGAAATAATTGACTTGGTAAGTATCATTGTGGATGCTACAATCATTGAGTAAAGAGTTTATGAGGCACAGTGTTAAACTCTCACCCCACAATTACAAAGAAAAACATGTGTCTATATAATGGTGGACAAATGATAACATTGTTAATCAAGTGATAAAATTCAATGTCATTAATGGTGGGATAACGTGATTTTATGTGTTTCCTTAAGTGATGCAATATGGAGTAACACCACCATCTGTGTAATGCCTCCCATGAAGTATTATTTCAAAAAACGTTTAGCTGCATTTAATCAAGTCTCTAAACCAAACTTACTGGTTACAGGAAATAGAGGAGCAAGTTAAATGACTCCAAAAGGAGACAGTAAGACAAATCTAGAAAGTGGGATAGTTTATAAGATGACTAGCCAAGTCTTTTTGGGTGACTGTTCTACATAAACATTAGGCATATTCAATATGTTCCTCTTAATTATAACCTGGATTAAAAAAAGAAAAAAAGGAAAAGAAAGTCCTCTTATATTTTTTAGTGTATTGCTGTGTTATTACATATACATGTATAACATTACTTATGTTCTTAGGTGTAATAATGGCATTGTGGTTAGATAGAAGGATGTCCTTACCTATACAAGATATTTGCTGAATTATTCAGAGTTTAAATGTTCTATTGTCTATAACTTTCCAGTGTGGCAGAATTTTAACAATTGGTGAATCTAGGTGAGACATATGTGCTGTTCATTGTACAAGACTTTTATTGTTTTTCCAAAGTTTTGAAATTTTTCAAAACAGAAAGTTAAGTGAGAAAAGAAAAACATCATAAAGTAATTGTTTCATTTTTTTCAAGTTTTAAAATTGTAATTATTGAAAATTTTTCTTTAATCAGTTAAGATAGACATAGACAATTTGTGTCACCAAAGAAGAAATTAGCTCTATATGCCAATAAGGCAGAGAATTTTAATTTCTTTTGGTGGCAAGGATAATTCTCTCAGATTATCTTAAGTCATTTTTTTTTCAATAAGGAGCTACATGGAGATAAATAAGCAGGAATTAGCTTCACAGCCAGGTTTGAGCAATGCCGGGAACAGCTGTAGAGCCTGCCCGTATGGTGACTGCCCTAGTTTAGGAAACAGAATTGTCTAATGTGGTCCCTCTTAGATAGAGTACCTTGTTTCTTCAGTAACAGGAACTTGATATTCTTCCAAAATTCTCGATTCTCTCTACCATTTTTGTTGCTACCAAATTACATTTATCTCCCATACTCTGTGACATTTTTTCTTATTTAGGTTTTTTTCTTCTTTCTCACCCATGGCTTCTGTTGTATCATGGTATCTATGCTGTTCATTCCTTGTATATTTTTCAACTTGGCACCTTCTGCCAACTGACTGACTTTCCTCTTGTATTTCTGGTTTGAACTCTCCCAAAGGGAAAAAAAGAATACAAACAGGTAAGTTGATTATCATTGCTGGTTGAGCAGAACTTTTGTTTATGTACAGTCACCTACCGGGTGGGATGACAAGCCTTGAGATACTCAGTCCTCCTGCCTTGGCTCAAGCAGTCGTGTTGAGTCATAGAAAAAGTGTGTAGATGTTACATAACTAAGCCATCTACATGTAAGGAACACCCTAGGGTTACTCCTTGGGCAGGACCCATCATGTGAGGGCTGTAGTTTCCCTGAGAATGAAGCAATGGTGGGGCAAGAAGCGTGAGGGCCTTTTATAGTGCATAAAATCAGCTTTCTCTTTACATTTTGTTCACCTTGCTCAAATATTGCTTCAAGAAAGTGGAGTCTCTTTTTACAATGTGAGAATTTTATTTGCCACATAATTCATGAGTCCACCTTTCAAAGATCTAGGAGGTTGTGTTTTGAAATCTGTGAACTTTTAGTTATTCAAGAGCTTATATTAGTCTCAGATGTCCATTGCGGAGGGAGAGAGAACACCCCTGCTTTTAATAGCCCTGGTCTTTCTGCCAGCTACAGCTGGGGCTGGCATGTAAGTGGTCTTGCAACATTATTTCCTTATCCTTTGTATATCCTGCATGCAGAGAACACCAAAGTGGACCATTTCCAATCTTGACGAGCAAATGAATCATTTCTAGGGGACTTGTCATAGTCAACAAAACTTGGACAATTTATTTATCTATTTGGACTTAGAAGAGTCTCAGAGTAGTGCATTTTGGATTTCTGGAATACCCATAATATATTTGGTATAAAGATGCTGACTGCAAATAAAGTTTTTTTTTTAAGTGAAAAAATCCAAAATTGGCATTCAATTGAAGTGTCATTTAATGGGGATAACACTAAATTACTAAGAAATGGGTCTGGACACACCCGTTAGTAATGGTAATTGGGAGCTTATGGAGGGAAAGGGTAAATAACCCATGTCAAAAGAAAATAAGAGTTTACACATATAGTAAATCAATTTTGGAGGTTGCCTGCTACCAGTGATTAATCTAGCAATATTCAATAGTAATTTCACATAACAATTTCTATACCATTAGGAGTAGATTTAAAAAAATCAGTCAATTAATCTATCATATCTATTAACCTATCATACCATTATATCATGATTATTATAAGGATTAGAGTAAGATAATAATAAGTAAATTTAACACAACCTGTTTTGGTAAGTATATCTAACATGAGAAGCATAAGACTTGATAGAAAATGACAGAGCAGGAGGTATGGAGTCATAGAGCCTGGGTCTGGATCTCAGCTCATGCTCTTAGCAGATGTTGACCTTGGGGGAATGACAACCTCTCTGAGTTTTGGTTTGTTCGTCTGCAAAACAAGAATGATACCGAGTATAATCTACCTCATAGGGTTGGTGTGAAGTCTTGACAGTGCAAACAAGACACTTAGACCCTGACTTTTAGTATGTAGTTAATAAATATTATCTATATGTTATTGGCAAAAAGTGATACATATATGAACTCCTGCCTTATTGGGAGAAAAAGAAATGTAACAAATATTATGAGGTAGAGTAAAATAAGTGCAAATAAATTATTAATGAGATTGAAGAAAAGGGAGCAATTAATTCCAACGAGGGTGACCAGAGGAAACTTTATGGAGCTATTGATTGTCACTTATAGAGAAGGAGGTCCCTCAAAATTTTGGTTAGTCTATATATTGTCACAGTCCCCCAAAGATTCTCATTTTGCAAATAAAGACGGTGAGGCTCAGAAGGATTAAACAACTTATGCAAGGCCACACAGGTGGGAAGCAGAAGCACATTAGGAAACTTATATTTGTCAGATTCCAGTGGTCTTTCTATAAGTTAAAAAATGTCACTTTATTTTTTAATTTTTTGAGTATAAGAGTGTTAAATTTGTCTCCCCTGAAACATTTGCTCAAGCTATAGACATTGCTCCTACCACAGTGATTGTTTTAAGTTGTTTAAGGTAGATTCCTGCACATAAAGAACAGATTTTGAGACCATGTCAAAGTTTTTACAGTTTATGCACTAGCTTTCCTTTTCACTTATTTTTCCAGCTTTATTGAGATATAATTGACATATAACATTGTGTAGGTTTAATTTATACTGTGTAATGATTTGATATATGTATATATTGCAAAATGATTACTACAATAAGCTTAGTTGTTATGTCTATCACCTCACATAGTTATAATTTTTTTTTTGTGGTAAGAACTTTTAAGATCTCCTTTTGTAGCAACTTTCAAATACACGATACAGTATTGTTAAATATGGTCACCATGCTGTGCGTTATGTCCCCAGGACTTACTCATTTTGTAATTGGAAGTTTGCACCCTTTGAACCATCTTCATCCTTTCTCTTTGCTCCCCTCACTACCCCGTTCCTCCTATGGTCACACGTGCATGAGTCTGGAAGGATAAGGCATATGAACAGATTATTTTACATATTCTCACTGCAAATAGGTTTCCTTGTGTTCTGTATGTAATGTTCCATGATAAGTCAATTCAGATTTACAGGTGGAGCATGAAATATATTTGCAATTTGTCATTCGAAAATTAGTTAGAAGAATATGCCGAAGGTCAGAATTGACTTTGTGAAACCATTTGGGAAAAAATCATGGCTTTGATTTGGTCCATGTGTTTGGAAAATGTATTTAAGTAATAAAATATCAAGTATGCTTCAAAATGTGATTCTTCATGAGACACACGTCTAGTATGTCTTTAAAGAACATTTTGTAATTTATGTCTGGGCTTTTAGGGCTATGCAATGGCAGATATTTTAATAATCCTGCTATAGAACTATAGGATGTTAATACTAGAGAGGACATTGAAATTATTATTATTATTATTATTTTAATAAACTCCTGTGTAATGCTTATCAGGTGCCAGGCATCATTCTACATGCTTTGTAAACGCTAACACATTTGATGCTCATAACAACCATATGAGTGTTGAGTAACATCATTATTTGTATTTTACAAATGGGGAAATTGAGACCCACAGAAAGGCTAAGTGCAATGCAATTCTGACACTAATCACCCAGAGTTAGGGCAGACTTTACAAGTTAAAGGCAAACAATCCCTAAATAGATGGCCATCACATTTTTCACTAGCTGCAAGTTGTGGGGGTCCTCAGACACCCACACTTTCGACAAATAAGTACAAATTTGGGGATTCACAGTACTCAGGAAAGCACTATATTATGGCCACAATTTTGTTGTAAAGGATACAAATCAGGACCAGTGAAATGAGGCGATGCATAGGGCAAGGTTTGGGAGTGTCACGAATGTGAAGCTTCCATGTCCTCAAGACATGTCATCATCCTCACACATGTGCATCACTAACCAGGAAGTTCAACCAAGCTTTGATGTCCAGGGTTTTTATCATTATGTAGGCACAATTGATTACATCATTGACCACAAAATTACATTCAATCTCTGGCTCTCTTTCTCTCTCTGGAGGTGGGGCTAAAATTACTTTTCTCAAAGCTCCAACTGTCTAGTCACAAAGCTTGTCTTTCTGGCATGAGACAGCCCATGGCCATCCTGAAACTGTTTTGGGGTCCACCATGAGTCACTTCACTAGAACAGGCTCTTCATCTCAAGCCATGTTTCTCCAATGTCTGCCTCATTCAATTCTCTTATTGAACTAATTGTATTTTATTTAATCATTATAAGAACTCTCAGGGGAAATGTTATTCCTACTTTTAGAAGACACTAAATAAGATTCAGAGAAGTTATACTTCCACTTGTATAAGGAGACTGTGACCCAGGCTCTCAATGTTTAATGGGAGTGCCCAGAGAAAACATTTGTTTCTCTTCACCATCACTGGTGCTACCACCATTGGTAGCACAGACCGTTGAAAACATGCTAAAAAAGTTACAATCATACACATATAAAATTAACACGTTAAAGATATTTATTTAACTCATTATTATTGAGGGATCAAGGCAGAATTTATAAGTTCAAAGAAGTAAAATAGCAGAGGTATTTATGGATCAGAAATACTGAAATGAATTTACAAGTTTATGCAAAACTGTTTTTTTTTTTTTTGGACATGGGGAGAGTTGTCTCTTCAAATAGCATAATTTATTTGCATACCTAAAGACAAGAATTATTTACATTGCCATCAGTGATCTACCAAAGGCAATGAAAAGGTCAAGAGCCTCCTTTGAATCAGATTCAGATAACAGAAGGGTGTGCTCTAAAGGATGAGTAGTTTTACATGAAGCACAAATTTTTTTTATGCCATCAAACCAAGATAAATGAGGTTATCAATTTAAGATGACTTCATCTTTTTCTGAAAATGGAAGCACTTAAGAACTCAATAATCGTTAAGCTTATTAATTCAAGGATACTTTTGCCTATACCTTAGTTGTAGCAACTCATGTTTGAATACATTACTTGGCTCCTTGGAATTCTAAATGAAATATTGCAAGAAACCTGGAGCACTTCTAGGAATGTATGAAGCTAAAAGGAGAAAAAGTTCTACCACTTGGGAATATTCCCAATATATCATTAAAAAAATTAAAACTGACCCAGAATTGCATTTACAAGATAACATCTATATGAGTAAAAAATTCATGTAGGACAAAGAAGTAAACATTAAAAAGATCACTTATCACCCACAGCTGGCTTTACAATATTAGCTGCAATGTAGGTATCTTTTTTTTATTATTATCTGAAAGGGATTCTATAATACAGTGTTCTAAAATTTACAGTTATAAAAATAATAGTATATCTTAAAGAGTTTTTCATATATGTGAGCACAAATCTACTTCATTATTTTTAGCAGTTGCATAGAATCCCATTGTAAGGATAAAATGTGTACATTGTAGAAGTAAAGGGGGCCTACCTAAATGGGAATAAAGAGAGGTTTTTTTATTGAGAGCTTTCTATACATATCAAGGGAGTCATCCACCATTGCTTGTGTTTCATAGACACCCCAAGGCTGTCAGAGGAGTGGGAAGTTTCATAGTGACAAAGGGAAGAGTTTGGGTGTCCACCATTTTTCTGTCCCATCCCTTCCTATTGCTCCCAAATCCTCTTTTCCAGACACCACCACTTAACCCTATATTCTAGTTGTTTCTTCTGGAATTTGTGCATCTCCAGTGTTATAAATAATATGTGTATCCTGCCATTTTACAACTCATGAATTTTAAGGATTACCAACTTACTGGTTGATTATAGTGGCTGAAGATTGAACCCTCTTATACTGTGTTTGTGCCTTCTTCCCTCCCTTCAATGTAGTTTCATTATTGTTAATTCTGTTTGACATTCACTGGACTTCCTTTATCTGAGGTTCATATATTTCAATAATTTGGGAGAAATTTTAGGCATCCCTTTTTTGAATGTTGCACTTTAACATTTTCCTTAGAATTTACCTCTAGAGCAGAATACAGAATACACATATATTAGACTTTTTTACCTTTTTTTCATGTCTCTTAACCTCATATTTTCCATATAGTTTTTTTCGGATTTATCATCCAACTCACTAATTCTCTTTTGGCTTTCTATTCTGTTGCTTTATATTTTCATTAAGTTTTAAATGTTATTATAATTTTCATTTCTAAAAGTTATTTTTTAAAGCTGCTTGGTCATTTTTTATAGTTTTGCTTTGATCTCCTCTGATTTCCTTATACATAGTTACTCTATGTTCTTTGTCTAATATCTCAGGTCTTTACTGGTTTGGTTTGGTGTTTCAGCTGATTTTCACTGAAGATATTTTGTTTCTTTAGATTACTTCTGATTTTTTTTTTTAATGTGAGCATATACTTGTAATCACCTCTGGGAGTCCTGTGAGGCTTGGGTGAAAGGTGTTTTGATCTAGGATAGAGTTGCTTTTGCTTCTACCAAATACTCATGGCTACTATTAACTAGTGTCCACTTTTAACTGAAATTCTTACTTTGGGCTTTTTTCTATAGCACGTGGTATACATTCCTGCTGTGGTGAGTGGCTAAGTTTTTTTTTTCTTTTAGAAACATGATTTTTTTCTTTTCCTTTCTATCTTTGTTATGCAGTTTTCTTCAGTTTCACTCTTTTCCTTGGACTGTGGCACTCCTTCAGCCCCAGCTATATGTATGTTGTGTCTTCAGTCTGCTTCTCTCTTCTGCCGAGATCCAAGGCTCAATCCCAGTACCCCAGCCCTCTCCTCCACCCATCCAAGTCCTTTGATCACCAGCCCATGGGGCTCTGATGATGCCTTTGGTGTATGGGGCAGTTCCCATTACCAGAGTGGTGTTTTCACTTCAATGTAATGTGACCTCTCTTACTTCCTTGTATGGTGTTCTACTAATGTCAAAAGTTTTCTTTTCCCCTCACATTTTTGTTTTTGAGATACATTTCAGGGGGATTTTGAAATCTTTAGTCAAGATATTATTATTATTATTATTTTTTAAGATTTTATTTATTTATTTGAGAGAGAGAATGAGAGATAGAGAGCACGAGAGAGAAGAGGGTCGGAGGGAGAAGCAGTCTCCCCGCTGAGCAGGGAGCCCGACATGGGACTCGATCCCGGGACTCCAGGATCATGACCTGAGCCGAAGGCAGTCGCTTAACCAACTGAGCCACCCAGGCGCCCCAAATCAAGATATTATTGGAAATAAATTCCTCAACTCACTTTGTACATCATGAATTCATTAAATTCTCTATCTTCCTCAATTATATGCAAAAGCTACAAGGCAGAGCTGTGTTCATTTAATAGTAAGTACTGGTTCCACTATTACTGGTATGGGTTTGGTATGGAAAGTAAAATCTTTACAACTTGTATCCAAGTTTCTGTCTCCTAAATTTATTGAGAATTAATACAAAATAATCTACTATGCTGAATGTCAGCTTCATCAAAATGTCACCAAAAGAAACCGTTGATAAGTCAAAGCTGAATTTATTTTTATTGTGGTATAAAGAGCGCTACCTTGAGAAAAATCTTACCAGTGTCTCAGATGGAAGAGGACAAAGTTGGGATATTCATGGGATTTTGGAAGTCTGATTTACTGCAGGTCTTTCAGTGCAGAGACTTGGTTTTGATTAGGTAAGGATTATGATATAATTGCTTAGGACTGCTGGGTGCAGCAAGAATTTTTGGATAATGGTTTCAAAGAGTCTTGGGCTGTAAATTGTCTTTTGATTCTTTCTATTGAGGATTTGATGCATCTTTCATGAAGATCCTGGAATGGTAAATAAAGTACTTTGCAACTTTGATATTCCTGGGCAGATGTTTATATTCCTGAAATAGTAAAGTCCTATTAACGTGAACAGTACGCTGTATGGCGTAGATGTTTTCAGTTCTCAGGTATAAAATAGTAGTTGAGAATACTTTATAAAATGGTACAACTTAATAATAAAGGAACATCACAGAGTCATGCAATGCTGTACAATTTGGAAACAAAATGACTATGGTGCTAAACACACTTTTCTCAACGAGATTGCCAATTGTGGAAAAAGGATAGAAGTATTCTCTGTAATTGTTTAATGGAATGAAAATGATGAGACACCCTCAGGCATTCTGATTTGTACAAAAACTGAGATGACGTGTTGGGGAAACCACTTTATTGAAATGTTTGCTTTGATGCCGTCACCTTATTCTGTGGGTCAGTTTTCTTCTGCAATCCTATCAGTGTTCTCAGACTCTCTCACACAGGGCCCAACAGAGGGCAGAAAGTCTTTTTTCTGAGGCCGCAAGGTTTGGATAAATAGAAGGAAAGAAGAATTCCTGAAGGGACTTCTGGCTTGAGTCTTGCTGTTTTATCCAACAATCTAAAGCTATTATATGTGATTTAAACAAAGACACCATCAGTTGGAATATGATGCATTGTTTTATGCACTGCTAACAAAGAAATCCTGCCAATGGAACTATGTAAAAATGCACTCTTATCACCTAGAATTTTCATTGTATAGTCATTAAAATAGCTCTTTTATATTTAGAAATTTATTTTGTCACATATCATTCTTGAACATAGATATAAAGAATATATCCGAACAAATGTATTCTTAAAATGCTTTCACATTCAGATAGCAACTCTTCAGAAATACCTTTCAACTCATTTGAGTCACTGATGTTAGTGTCTTTCCAACAACGTCATCATCTGTGCCATTAAGAATGTTGGTAGTTCAGCATGTCTTGAGAATTTTTTTTTTTCTATCATCTCTTTAATTTTCTTTCAATCACACCCATTCCTTAAACTTTGATGCTGGTACTCTTTTTGATCTTATGAGCTAATAGCAAAGGAAGGTTTTCAGATAACAACAAGGATTCATACTTCTTCCTCAAATGGTCCTCAAATAGTTTACTTGCTGATATTTCTACCACCAGGAAAAATAACCAAGTTGGTTCATATGCAGGTAATGGCAGCTACATTATGACAATAGCCTGGCTGCTAGTGATTATAAGTTGTCATTACTTGTGTATCTTGAAATAAATGAAAGATAGCATTTTGTATAGAAAAAGCTACTGATTATAGTATTTCTTTTTAATCTTTCTTCATTTATTCTTTACTATGTAATCTTGTTAACTTGGTTTTCTTAGCCCTCTGGGAAGGCTTCATTCTTGCTTTAAATATTTAACTCTAAGACTGAGTACCCAGGCAGACCCTTTGCAGAGCTTGGAAGGCTAGCCCCTTTTCCTATAAAAGTCTCACCTTGAAGTCCATAATGTACAATTTGCTGAATGGCATTTTACTGGTAAAACATGCTTGATTCCCAAGTGGTATAACTGGAAGTTTCAATTCCAAGCTCCAACATGACATCAAATCAAGGAACTGGCTTTGGAAAGCTCACCATTTGAGAAAGAGAAGTAATATTAATATGTCCCTTCGGCACTGAGTTATATAACTCCCAGGGTGTCCATGTGTGTGAGCTGGACTACTGTCTGGTCCTGGAATGGAGTGAGACTAATAAATTCATTTAAAATGTCAGCTTCAGTTTTAACTACATGAACTGAGTGGTCCCCACACAGAAAACCCAGATAGTTCAGTCCTTTGCTATTCAAATTTCTATTATACTCAGCAATAAACTAATCCCTAACTGGTGGAGTAACTTTAGTGGTTGTGAGTCCTTTTTAGTGAATTTGGATAATATGCTGCTGACTATAATGTTATAAGAGAAAGTAGAAAAACAAGGCCAATGTAGTTTACATATTTTGGAAATATATTCTCTAATCTTTAGGAACATTGTAAACAATGACTTTAAAGCATCATTGTTGCTTTTTTTTCCCTTAATGAATGAGCCACGGCAAACTTCTGTGAAGCTTTTTTGCATTTCAGCATTTACTAAAATCACTCAGCTCAATTTTTTCTTTTAATTTGGCTAGCATAACCAATCCTTTGTTTTTGGTGTGGAGGGGCAAAATATTTACCCCTTGTCCTTCTTCTGAAATTAGGGTAATAAGATTCACTGGTTCCAGAGCAAAGGCCATTATCCACACCCGGGTCAGGGTATGGGTAGGTCGTCATTATTAACGCTTCATATACTTAAGGATCCTGATCAAGGCAATATTAAATACCAAAGGGACAGCCCCTGGTTTCTCATGCCTTCTCTCTTAGTTAACTTTTTAGTTGAGGAAGGAAAGCATACACTCAAACTTGTGAGTAAGAACAGGAGCAGTAGGTGCAGAATGAGGGGCAATGGCAATAAATGCTTGTAGATGTTGAAGGGAGGGCTGATTGTTGACTGTTGAGTTGGAGGGAGTTTCAGGCAGGAGGCAGAGTTTGTGGTTTGTTTCAGTGACGTTTTTCACTGGTTTTAAAAGCAACAGGGCAAGCACTTTCATTTTGCGTGTTCAGGCTTTCTCTAGTTCATTAGAGGTTTCTCACTGTAGCAAAGCCAGGTGGACTTGGCACAAACGACTGGGATGGTGCACAGAAGCCAGAGAATGTTGTCATTTTTGTTAATATGGGTGGAGAATGGGGCGGGAGGCTAAACAGGATTCAGCAAGTAACTTGTTGGGGTGCTCTGCCCAGCCCATCCTAATTCCTTCTCCAGGTTACATTATTTTTCTGAACTGCCTGACCTTGCAGGGCGCCGCCGCACAGAACAGCTCCCTGCCCTGAGGTGCAAAACTATAATCTGCTGGGTTCCATCATGATGGGAATGAGGCCAAGAGAAGGTGCAGCAAATACCTGCTCAGGGTCTTCCTTCTCACATTTGTGGTATGGCAGGGGAATCTCTTGCTTCTTTCTCTTACAAGGAACTTCACTGCCAACCTGCCTCCTACAGCCACTGCCTCTCACCATTTATATAAGAAGTGCCCGAGTGGTAAATGCTCACTCACATATAAACTATATTCAGAAATTGATGATGTTCACTTTTGGCAACAAAATCTCCATCTTTGCTTATAGTCAAGTTTCTTAATGCTGTCCTAGAGTTTCAGAATTGTGATCTAGCAACTGTTTGTTTGTATAAGAGCACGTGTTGCCAAGCTTCTTTTATGCTTTGCCAGTCAAAATGACACTTGACATTTTCAGCTGTGACCTAAGGTACTCTCAGGGTAAGGAGAGCTTCGGGATAAAGCTTCTCAAAGAAAGTTTAGTTACCAGAGTGAGCAGCTAAAGTTTGTGAAAAAGAGTAAAAATGGGGCCTTCTGCACTCCCTGCCGGTAACATTCTTCAATATTACTGAGCAAAGAATTGGGCCTGGGCCAATGCCCTTAATGCTAAAGTGGATTAGCAAATATGCGTAATTTTGAATAAGAAAAATCCCCACCCTTTCTTAATTGACACATATGTTTTTCCTCTCCCATTTTTTTTGAAGATTTTATTTATTTATTTGACAGAGACACAGCGAGAGAGGGAACACAGGCAGGGGGAGTGGGAGAGGGAGAAGCAGGCTTCCTGCCGAGCAGGGAGCCCGATGTGGGGCTCGATCCCAGGACCCTGGGATTCTGACCTGAGCTGAAGGCAGACGCTTAACGACTGAGCCACCCAGGCGCCCCCTCCCATTTTATTTGGACTGTAGTATGTTTACTTAGCTCTCTTAAATATTTATCACTTTAAATATACAAATTCAATAAAACTTACAAATTTAATAAAAGCCTATCATAAAAACACCAAATAATATTAGAAGACAGTTTCACCACTTCATGTAAGACAACATTTACATTTAAGTATATTTGTATTTTCTTCTCTAAGATAGTTTTTAAAAAATTTAAATCATGGTTATCTTTATTGCTAAGGTATAATTTTCAAAAAAGGTGAAATCATAACTTTCATGAAAATGTAAACATATTTCAAAGATGATATTAAACTCCTTATTTAGTGAGGAAACCGGTAAGATATTTAAACTTGTTCAAATGAGAATATGAAGAATATATAAATTTGTATATTACAGATATACATGCATACATATATGCATGTATACATATGCACATACATACAATCAGGAATGCTGAAGTGAATTAGCTAAAGATTTTGTTTATTTATTTATAGTGCGTGGTGGGGGGGCAGAGGGAGAGGGTGAGAGAGAATCTCAAGCCGACTCTGAACTGAGAGTGGAGCCTGACATGGGGCTCCATGATCACAACCTGAGCTGAAATCAAGAGCCTGTTGCTTAACTCGCTGAGCCACCCATGCACACCCCCCCATGAATTTGCTGAAAGATGGCACAAAACTGATTCATATCCCATAGGAATAAAATGCAGTGTAACGATGGATGTTTAGCATCATCTAGTATTTCTGCCAACAAGAGTCATTTGCATTGACGTACACAAGAATCACTCACGTTTACGTCAGTTTTCTACAACTTCACTTCTACCCTTACAGAGTTTTAAAGTATAGCCTAATCATGAGAAATAGAATCAAAGGTACATATCGGTAGTGCCAGTAGCACCATCAGATAACCCCTTGAGGACACCCACTAATCTCTTTTGTTCATTTCCAACTCTTGGACAGTTCTCCTGGCATGACATTTAATTACACTTCTGAATCTGGTGAGAGGTAAATCTAAAATTTTTAGGTGCTATTCTGGAAGGAGGCATGAGCTATCGTACATTCTTACAAGTTCATTAGTTATGGTGTGTAAGGCCTAAAATTAAGGCCCAATATTATGTGCAGCCTTGACATTTGATACAACTGGGAGGACCTCAAATGGTCTTAGCTCTACGTTCTCTTTCCCACTCTGTAGCCACGGATAATGACCCTTAGCCAAACAGCTGGCCTTATCTGGGGGACCAGGCACTGTTCCTGTTTATCCCTGAGGGTAGGTGACATTCTCTGCCAGCCCACATAATAATTCAACAAGTATTGAATGGTGACTAACATAACATGATAAAATAAAATTAAATTAAAAACAAACAAACAAGCAAAAAACCCCAAGTCAATCACATCCACCTGTGGTACCAGGGGGCACCTCACCCTCTTGATACTATAGAATCTGTCTCCCACAGACCCTGGTTGTCCACTCTGGTCCTAAGTGCAGCTCCTGTGTGGCCCTGTGAGGGGTCCTCCACCCCCAGGCTCTCAGTTTATGTGACTAGTGCTACTGTCAATCTCATCTGTACAGCGTCAGGTGTTGGATGTTCAGCCACCCTCATAACCAGAGGGTGGGAATGGCTCCATCCCAGCAGGATGAATAGGAGGCATGGCAACATTAGCATGGAGAGTTGAATCAGAGCAGAACACGGGGAGGAAAAAGCGCACATCTGATGGCGAATGAACCAAGGTGCAGCTGAAACGGCTGGTGAGACTTATGGGCTGGAAGAATCCTCTAGATAGAAGAAAATTCATGGGTAAATATATGAACCAAAGGGCAGAGTTTAGCTTTGTTAAGAGACGGAAAGTTTTTCCAAAATGGCTGGAATGTATGGAGAGCGCTGAGCCTGATTACTTAGAGACAAGCTGGACAGATAAGATGTAACATTGAAAGCCAAGTTTAGTAGTTTAGAATTTATCTGAAAAGCAATGGGAACAATCAAAGGGGTGTGACACGATCAGGTTTGTGCTTAAATAATCATTATGGCTTTATGAGAGAATGAAGAGCATTTAGACTAGAGATTAGGAACGAATCAGGAGGTCTTTAAAGCAACCTGGGTATAAATGTGGTGTCTTTCTCAAGAGTAGAGATAGAATGAAATGGACTTGGGGCATCTGGGTGGCAAAGTCAGTTAAGTGTCTGACTCTTGGTTTTGGCTCAGGTCATGATCTCAGAGTCATGAGGCTGAGCTCCATGGAGGGCTCTGCGCTCAGCATGTAGTCTGCTTGAGATGCTGTCTCCCTCTCCCTCTGCCCTCCTCTCTCTCTCTCTCAAATAAATAAATAAATCTTTGAAAAAAAAAAAGAAATGGACTTAATTCAGGAAATATTGAAGAAGCAGGATTTTGAGGGTTTGGTGATGAGTTAGATGTGGGTGGCGTTGCCAGATTTAGCAAGTAAAAATACAGGACACCCAGTTACATTTGAATTTCAGATAAAGTATAAGTATGCTCCATGCAATCACTGGGACATGTACTAAAAAATTATTCATTGTCTAACAAATTCAAATTTACCTGGGTGACCTGTATTTTACCTGGCAACCCTAAGTGTGTGGTTGAGGAGGAAGGAAGAGTTGGCATGACTCCCAAGTTTTGGAACTAAAACGTTGCCAGAGGAGTGAAACGGGGTTTTCTACTTACCTAGAATATAAATGCTGATTACAAATCTAACACTCCATGAGGAGAACCCACATCAAAAACACATCTTTCTGAAGGTGATTTTACATTATTATGTTCTTCATAAAACATTGGTATGTTTTGAATTTTTTTTTTTTTAGAAAAAAGAGAAAAGGAAGAACTGTCCAAAATAGAATAGAGCAGAAAATGGGAAGACAAAGGTCCCGGCACAAGTAATAGTATGTGAGCAAGTGAGCAGGGCCCAAGGTTGAGAAGTCCCTGACCTTGGATTGTTCTGATACTAGGTAACTATAGTCATGTTCATCTCTGCTTTTCAATATGATTGTATGTGAGTTTTACTTTATATTAAGGGAAGTTGCCCCACTCAACAGTGTGGCAGGGTTTCTGAACTTTCAAGGGCAAATAAAAGAGATTCTGGATATTAAATCCAGCATCCAATGGTAATGGATTGTAAAAATTAATCTGGGATGGATTATAAGTCCAAAAGCAAAAGCTAAACCTACAGAGCTTCTAAAAGAAAGCAGAGGATATCTTCACAATCACAGAATAACCAAAAGTTTCTTAAATAAGGTGTAGGAAGGAGAAAACCATAAAAGAAGAAAATCGTAAGTTAGGTTTTATAAAAATTAGAATTCTATTGGTTAAAGACTTTGTTAAGAAAATGAAAAGACAAGCCATAGTTGGCCATAGTATTCAGAAAACGTATATCTGACAAAAGACTTGTATTAAGAATATTCTTAAAACTTCTAAATCTTGATAATAAAATACAAACCTAATTTAAAATAAGCAAGACCCCAAAAGAGATATTTCACAAGAGAAGATTTATGGACAGCCAGTAAACTCAGGGGAAGGTAATCAACAATGTTAGTGTTCAGGGAAATATATTTTGCCAAAGACTACAATGCAATGGTACTCACCCCACTAGAGGGGCTGAAAGGAAAAAGGCTGACAGTTCTGTTGGAAGGATATGGAACAATTGGACCTCATACATACTGGTGGGAAAATAAAATGGTACAACCTCTTTGGAAAATTGTTTAGCGCTTTCTTATAAAATTAAACATATATTTATCATATGACCTAGAAATTCCTCTCCTCTGTATTTATACAAGAGAAATGAAAACATATTCCCATGAGAAGATTTATATTAGAACACTCAGTGATGTTTTACTCATAATAACCCCAAGCAGAAAGAAATCCAAATATCTGTCAACCAGTGAAGAAGCAAGCAATGGTACGATCATATGATGGAGGAACACTCAATAAAAAAAGGAACACGCTACTGAGGCGCAGAACAGCCCTGATGTATTTCAAAAACTATGTTGAGGGAAAACAGCCAGACACAAAAGAGAGTAGAAGGAGTATCTTTTTATGTACTCTGGACTCAGTTGGTCTCATGCACGTTTCTTGGGCTCAGTGTCCTCTCTGTGACAATGTGGATAAGATTTCATATATGAAAGGCCTTAGTGGACGCCCAGGTGGTAAGTCAGGATTCGATCAATCAGTCCTTTTCTCTTACTCATTTGTGTTCCTGCCCTTGGTAACAACTGATCAAATAGCTTGAAGAATTTGTTCACATCAGGACCCATAGGGTTGCTTTTAGGCACACAGAATCAACTGATAGTTATCAAAAAAGAGAGTCCTGAGTGAAGATATATGTATTTTTAAAGAGCATTACATTTAAAAATTACGTGGCATTGTTTTGGAATATTTTGCTTATTTAATCACTATGAAGCCTTTTTTAAAAGAGCTATTATTTCTTTTGTAAGAACTACTACTTTAAATGATATTTTTCCCCTAGAAAATATTTTTCCCCAAAATAAATCTGTCCTATGTTTTATCCTAAAGATAGTTTTAGTAATTTAAAGTATTCATAGCTTCTCAAGGAATGCTCAAATAGACTTATATCAGTTTAAGATAAGTGAAATAAAAATGAGAACACGGAGTTTTATAACTTGCAACTTAATACTAATGTATGCATGAAATTATGATCACATTATTTACAGTTTATTCAATTTAAATATTTCTCACAGGTGCAGCAAGAATTTTCAAGAGTCACAGAAGGGAAATCTTGCATTAGAGAGATTCCAATAGCATATTTAATAGAATCGACATCTTTCATTGAGTAAATTTAAAACTTATGAAATAATCACTCAACTGAATGGATATGAAGGACATACTATATCAATTTAAAATGTTATACCGTTCCCCCTGAAATAAATAATCAAACAATGAAGAGGGAATATGTTTTGCTTTTTATTTAACATGTTTGTAAACGTTACCTGATTTTAGCATGGTTAAAAATGGGTAAATTCATCAATTCTGCTTCTGCAGATGCTTCTATTTTAAATCCTATATACTTATTATTTAATTTGATTTTCTTTATTCTTAAGATTTTATTTATTTATTTATTTAGTGCGAGCAGGGGGAGGGGCAGAGGGAGAGGGAGAGGGAGAGAGAGAATCTCAGGCAGACTCCCCACCCAGTGCTGACCCGGACACAGGGCTTGATTTCACTATCCTGAGATCATGACCTGAGCTGAAATCAAGAGTCGGATGCTTAACTGACTAAACTACCCAGGCGTCCCTTGATATGATTTTCTAACTGAAGCAAAATGATATTGTAAGGAAAGAGAGCGCGTGCCAAAACAGGAGCCCAGCACCAAATGTGATGGTGAGAACCTGACCTCCTGGAATTTAAATAGAAATCCTGAAGAGGGCTTTGAACTGACACAGGACCTAGTATAGTCCATATTCACTAAATTTCAAAATACTGGGCTACTCCATCTGACTGCAATCTGTCACCTTTCTGAGCTTACTCTTTTTCATTGGTTTCCAACTGGGGCTTCTAGATATGTAATTATATCACCTGTAATAATTTCAGTGGTGTTTTCTTCTCAATATTTTTACATCTCATTTATATTTAGACTGTATTTCACTGACTGGGACTTACAGGAGAATGTTAAATAATTATGGAAATTGTGGGTGTCCTTGCCTGCTATGGACTTTAATAGGAAGGAATGCTTTTTTTTTTTTTTTAAAGTTTTTTCTTTTTAAAGATTTTTTATTTATTTATTCATGAGAGACAGAGACAGAGAGAGAGAGAGAGGCAGAGGGAGAAGCAGGCTCCCAAGGAGCAGGGAGCCCGATGCGGGACTTGATCCCAGGACCCTGGGATCATGACCTGAGCCGAAGGCAGACGCTTAACCATCTGAGCCACCCAGGCGCCCCAGGAAGGAATGCTTTTAATTTAACCATTTGACACGACTCTTGCTTATTTTATGAATACTTATACATAAATATGTATATGTATATTTCACATTAAATATTCATCTAATCTTATTCTAAGTCTAAAAAAATAATTAACTGTATAAAGCAAATATTAGAAATTAAGTTTTGGGTACCTATTAGGAGACCATATACTTTTTCTCCTTTGATATATAAATGTGGTAAAATGTATTTATAAGTTTATTGCATGACTCCATTTACAAATATTTTATTTAGGACTTTAATATACATTCTCCTTAGTGACATTTGTTTATAATTTTTTGTGATATATAAAATTTTGGTATTATTTTACATAAAGATTATTTTTTCTTTTTATGGAATAAATAATAGTTTAGATAATACAAGCTTTATATGTCAAACATTGGAAAAAACCCCCCTCTGAAACTATCTAAGCCTTGGAAGGTAGTTTTTGGTAACATTTTCAATTTATTCTCTGATTATATAATTTTCCATGAATTCATTTACCCATTTTATTCAATAGGGATTTTGAATTTTTTATTAGTATATAAGATGGTTAGTGTTAACATTAAAAATAGGAGTTTGATCTCAAATTTCATAAAATGTATATGCTGCAGTTCAATCTTATTAATGAAAAACCTATAGTTTAATTACCATTCGACATTCATGTTGAGTAGAGCAAAGCCATGTGTGCAATATATAGTCAAAATCACTTATGGATGTAGCATGTTGAAAATATATTCTTATCCAAAATTTGGGCCCTGGGTCCCTCTGAAAACAGGGACTGTGGTTTACTCATATATGTATTTTTGATCGTCTGCACTTATACATTGACCTGGTATATACTGAGTGTTCAGTAAATATTTATTCCTCTTTTTTAAACACATGAATGAATCAGCCAACATAAACACGCCCCCCTTTTTTTTAGGGTTGGCAGAGCCATGGCTGAAGACCATGCACAGGGACTCTTACTGGCCCCATCTCAGCCCAAGAGCCAAAGCATGACCAGAACAAGTATTTCTGTTAGCTTTTCTCTTAGAAACTGCAAAATACATTAGGCGGGCAGCTGGTGCTGCATTTTCCCTGACTTATCAGAGTTTCATCATCTTTAGGGAGAAAAATCTGTTGTTTTGTTTTGGAAATAGGAAAAAACAAAAGGAAAGTTAAAAGGGCAGTAAAATGTTAAGACTTCCTGTGGGGGGTGGAATATATATTTTATCTATGATGTGTTATATATTAAATGGAAGCTTAATAAAAAATATTAGCAGAGACGTGAAAAGCAGTGTCCTGTTTAGACTTTTTATTTTTAAGTATAATAAAAATTACCATTTACTATGTTTATGTAACAACAATAAGTAGTAGCTAGTTGCCTTTCATTTTTATCTCATTTATTATACACATCAATTCTATGAGCAAGGCAATCTTTTAACCCCCATTTCCGGAAAAGTTAACTGAGGCTAGAGAGAATACGTTCATAGGTTATATGGCGTAGTGAGTGGCAAGGCAGGCTGGAAATTTACACACATCTGGCATCAACACCATGCCTTTACATACTACACAACATAATCTGACTGTTTCTCTTTAACTGATGAAAATGCTTTTAAATCTCTCTGGGTCTCTTCTACGTCTCCCTAGTCCCTTCCCCATATTTCATCACTTCCTCAAAAATCAACTGAACGTACACTGCTCCAGGAAACTGACTTTAATTTTCTACCCCTTTAGCTTTTATCATTCTCTGTGCTTCATCTTGCCTACTTCCATGACCACGCAGAATTGAATTTTGTTCATTTGACAAAAAGACAGCTACTTTTTTTTTTTTTTTTTTTTTACGGGAATCAATCACTAAAACTGTTCTGGGTTCTCTTAACAACAATTTTTTTTTTCAAGATTTTATATATTTATTTTTCAGAGAGAGAGAGACAGAAGCAGTCAGAGGGAGAAGCAGGCTCCCTGCTGAGCAAGGAGCCCGACATGGGGCTCCATCCCAGGACCCTGGGATTATGACCTGAGCTGAAGGCAGACACTTAACCAACTGAGCCACCCAGGCGGTCCGACAACAAATTTTCATTAAATAAAAAAATTAGTACCCTATAAATAGTATGGAGAAATTATATTAAAAATTATTAGCATGTTCAAAATAAGGATCATGTGCAAAGCATTTCACTTACTTGATAAAACCGTCATAAAGCTAAGCTGTCATCATGTCCTTTTGCAAATTTCTGAAGCAGTAAATGATCTTTTTCGAACTGTTAGCCTCATTTCAGTTTCAGAATAATAATTATTTCTTTTGTTGTTTACAGCACTTGCCTAGTTTTCTTCAAAACATTCCTGGACATTTTAAGCTAGCAATCTTCCCAAGGATTGAATACATGAAGGGTCACACTGACCCTGACTTATCTCAACATTCCCAAGTATTCTGGCTCACCTGAAAGGGCTTTAGATAACCCAGTGGCTACTCAGCACAAAAAAGGTGATTGCCAAAGGCATGTCTTGAAACATTTTCTTTTTTTTTTTTTCCTTTTTTCCTTTTATCCTGGAGTGAGTTTCTGTCCATATGAGACATAGCACCCTTTCAATTCTTCCAGACTAAAACCTCATTCCTAGAGAAACTCACTTATTAATCTAACTCACCCCAAGTGCATATATTTTGGGATATAAGATATTAAAACCTACAAGGGGTATTATAGATCAAAGCAAAGTGACCGAATAGTATGCAATAATAAAATAAAATAATGAATAATTCATACTAACTATAATAATACATAAAATAATTATATATTATAATGACAAAATATATTCTATATAAAATGTATAAATGTAAAATATACTATGCTCTATATTCCATATTATATTATATATTATAATAATATAAGTAGTAGTAAATATAATAATAAAAATAGATAGGAAGGAAGCAAGTAAGAAAGTCTCATGGCCCAAAGACCAGTTGAGCTCAGAAGAGTACGTTGTATGGTAGAGTAGCAGTTAAATGGAAATGACTCCTATTGCCCTTGTCATGTCATATTTTGCTGACTCTGATGATACCAATTCAATTACTATATTTTAAACATACGGAAAAAACACCCAAAAAGAAGTAAAAATCACTTTTAATTTTACTACCCATGACATTTTAAAAAGAAAGAAACATATATATAATATTTTATATATTTACATATAAATATAAAATATAAAAATTATATATATATATATTTAGAGAGGGAGAGAGAGAGAAAGAGAAGAAGGGCAGAGGGAGAGAGAGATTGGATCTTAAGCAGGCTCCACATTCAGTGTGGAGCCCAACACCTGGCTTGATCTCACAACCCTGAATTCAGGACCTGAGCCGAAATCAAGAGTCAGACGTTTGACCCACTGAGCCACCCAGGCGCCCCATGGAAATTTATCTTCTATCTCTCTGGTTCTGCCTACCAAAAGCACCCCTGGTACTAGTTTTTAGTAATTTTTCACAACACCTCTTGGAGTGGCTGCAGCCTCATCACCAGAAGCTCTGGCTTTTCATTGACCTGTCAGTCTATAAAGGGGTGTGAGCCATTAATGGGGGTACAGAAACAGTACCCTCCTTAACACCTTAAGCCACTGCTCCCCTGTCATGTGTGTGGGAGCTGTGCAAGTACCCACTTTCCAACTGCCTGGCATCAGGGTTCCTTCTTAGACCTAAACTGTTTCCATGACCCTGCTTCTATCTAGGAACAGGTGCCCAAACCACCTGCTGTTGGCTCCATCTCTGCTGGAGAGCGACTCTAGTTCTACTCTCCATTCACTGGCTTCAGTGGGAATGCAGTTCCCCCAAACTCCACTTCACTGCTGCCCATAGTAAAGTCAATCACACAGATTCTTTCTGCTTCAGGATTTTACTGCAGTTATCATGGGGTGTGCAGGATGCTGTCATAAACTGCCCCAGTGTCCTCCCTGGCACTCATTCTCCTGCTGACAGCTCATAGCTGATCCTTCCACAGGCATTGCCCTCTCAAAAGAAGTAACCTTGTCCACGGTTACGGCTATATACCTCAGAAGTGGGACAGCTCACATCCAGTGCCTAACTGATGTGAAGGGCAGAGGCCCGGCCCCCTATTCCTCAGTTTGGATGGTCATTAGAAGGGCAACCAGCTTTAAGTTCCTCAAGGCATCGTGAGAGCCTCTGTTGCAACCACAACTACTCCCTCTGCTAAATTATGCCACCTCCACCCCCTCTCAGGTGTTCCCAAGGGCCCTCCTTAATTAACCACCTGCTCACAAATCCTTGTCTCAGTCTGTTTCCTGGGGGATAATAAAAGAGCCATATGAAATCTATTTTCTAGAATGATAATATAAAGGTAATCTGAATGATAGTTTATCTTGTTTTGTGTTAGGTGACAAGTTCTCTAGGACTCTGTCCTCCTCAAGAAGGGTCACCTCTCAAATTTACATATTATCCCATCTGACTAGTAAATGGCCATGGGAAAAATTGATCTATGTGTGTTAACAGTGGAGGCTGACCAGTAAGTTGTGGCTTATGGGTGGCAGAACCATCATGCATACTAATTAACTGTGAATTTACTTGTAAAATGCAAGTGTAATTTAAGACCCATATTAAGTTGACCAATTTTGATGGTAGGTACTCAGTATATAGAGATTTCATTCTTGAATTCTTATTTCTCTTCTACCAAGAGATTAATGGTCAAGTGCAACGTGTAATTTGCTGATGAATATGGTAACTGACAAAGTGTACTGAAAATAAATGGGTATTTCTCTTACCCTTTAGCACAGAATTACTTCACATTAGGGACATTCTGAATATCAGTAACGTTCCTTAGGATTTGCTCTATATACAATCATGTAGTCTCTATATACATTTTTCTTTCCTTCTTTCCAATCTTTATGATCTTACTGCATTTTTATAATCTTATTTCGTTGGTTAGGACCTCCGGGAAAATATTAAGTAAAAGTGGCAAAAGTTGACATCCTTGGTCTTGAAAGTGTTTAATATTTCACCATTAAGCACTATGTCAACTTCAAGTTTTTGTAGATGCCTTTCATAAGATTGAGTTAGTCCCTTTGTAGTTCTAGTTTATTAAGAGATTTAAAAAAAATGAAAATGAATTGGTGTTGAATTTTGTCAAGAACTTTTTTTAGTGTATTTAGACATTTTTCTCCTCTATTCTCTTAATCAATTATATTGACTGACTTATAAATGTAAAGTCAATTTTGAATACTTGGTCATGAGGATTATCCCTTTACATATTGCTAGATTTGACTTACTAATATTTTCATGAGAATATTTGCATCTGTGCTCATGAGGGATATTGTTATGTAAATCTTTTCTTGTGATTTCCTCATTAGTTTTTGGTATTAGGGTTATGTTGACCCCATAACATCAACTGGGAAGTGTTCCATGATCTTTTATATTCTAAAAGAGTTTATGTAAAACTTAATGTAAATGTTTGATAGAATTAATCAGTGAAATCATCTTGGTCTAAAGCTTTCTTTGTGGCTTTGTGGGAAGATTTTAAATTATGCTTCAATTTCTTTAGTGCTATTAAGATTCTTTCTTGACCTATTTATTCTGTAACTGGAAGCCTGTATCTTACACCCCTTCGTTCATTTTGCATATCTCCCTATCCACCTTCCCTCTGACAACAATCAGTTTGTTTTCTGTATTTATAGATCTGATTCTGTTTTATGTTTTTTTGCTTATTCATTTGTTTTGGTTTTTTAATACCACATATGAGTAAAATCATATGGTATTCGTCTTTCTCAGTCTGACTTATTTCACTTAGCAAAATACCCTCTAGGTATATCCATGTTGTTGCAAATGGCAAGATCTTGTCCTTTTTATGACTGTGTATTATTCCATTATATATTATATATATCACATCTTCCTTATTTATTCCTCTATTGATGGACACTTAGGTTGCTTCCATATCTTGGCTATTGTAAACAGTGCTGCAGTAAACATACGGGTGCACATATCTTTTTGAATGAATGTTTTTGGGGTTTTTTTTTGGGTAAATACCCAGGAGTGGGATTATTGGATCATATGCTATTTCTATTTTTAATTTTTTGAGGAACCTCCATACTGTTTTCCACAGTGACCATAGCAATTTACATTCCCACCAACGGTGCATGAAGGTTCCTTTTTCTCCACATCCTAACACTTGTTATGTCTTCTCTTTTTGATTTTAACCATTCTGATAGGTATAAGCTGGTTATAAGTGTCCCTGTGGTCCTTTGACTCCTCAGATCCTTCTCCTTTAGTGCTTGTAGTAGGAAGTATTCATTTCTGATCTATCCTTGGCTTTTTCTGTCTCTGCTTCCAATTTTCTAATAAAATGTATTTATCTGTTTTCCTATTCATATGAATTCTATGATGAGAGAAGACAGATAACCAAACCCACTTTATTGATGGCCAGTACCATCTTTTTTTTTCTTTAATTTTATTTTATTATGTTATGTTAGTCACCATACCGTCATTAGTTTTTGATGTAGTGATCCACATCGCTTCTCGGCCTTTTAGCTAAGATCAAGTGTTGATGTAGTGATCCACGATTCGTTTGCGTGTAACACCCAGTGCTCCATGCAGTACATGCCCTCCTTAATACCCATCATCGGGCTAACCCATCCCCCCCCCCCGTCTAGACCCCTCAGTTTGTTTCTCAGAGTCCATAGTCTCTCATGGTTCATCTCTCCCTCTGATTCCCCCCTTCCTTTTTCCCTTCCTTCTCCTAATGTCCTCCATACTATTCCTTATGTTCCACAAATAAGTGAAACCATATGATAATTGACTTTCTCACTTGACTTATTTCACTTAGCATAATCTCCTCCAGTCCCATCCATGTTAATGTAAAAATTGGGTATTCATCCTTTCTGATGGCTGAGTAATATTCCATTGTATAGATGGACCACATCTTCTTTATCCATTCATCTGTTGAAGGGCATCTCTGCTCTTTCCACAGTTTGGCTATTGCGGATATTGCTGCTATGAACACTGGGGTGCATGTGGCCCTTCTTTTCACTACATCTGTGTCTTTGGTATAAATACCCAGTAGTGCAATTGCTGGATCATAACGTAGCTCTATTTTTAATTTTCTGAGGCACCTCCACACTGTTTTCCAAAGTAGCTGTGCCAACTTACATTCCCACCAACAGTGTAAGAGGGTTCGCCTTTCTCCACAGCCTCTCCAACATTTGTTGTTTCTTGCTTTGTCAATTTTTGCCATCTAACTGGTGTAAGGTGGTATCTCAGTGTGGTTTTGATTTGAATTTCCCTGATGGCTAATGATGATGAGCAGTTTTTCATGTCTGTTAGCCATTTCTATGTCTTCTTTGGAGAAGTGTCTGTTCATGTCTTCTGCCCATTTTTTGACTTGATTATTTTTTGGGTGTTGAGTTTGAGAAGTTCTTTATAGAACTTGGATACCAGCCCTTTATCTGTAGTGTCATTTGCAAATATCTTCTCCCATTCTGTGGATTGCCTCTTTGTTTTGTTGACTGTTTCCTTTGCTGTGCAGAAGCTTTTCATCTTGATGAAGTCCCAGAAGTTCATTTTTGCTTTTGTTTCACTAGCCTTTGGAGATGAATCTTGAAAGAAGTTGCTGTGGCCGATGTCAAAGAGGTTAGTGGATGGCCAGTACCATCTTAACATAGGTCTTTGATATACTTACCCAAGTACTAGAAAAAAGTAAAAATGAAAATATAAGTGCTGGGGGGGGGCTATTTCTGCCGGTATATGAGTGTATAAAAATTTTAAAGTATTTAAACCAGGATGATAAAATTCAAATTAGTCTGTTAACTGGGCTTCCTCATCTATGAAATCGACATAATGATATCTTTTTTTTTTTTTATGTTTGCCACGGTGATAAAAGTGATCTGACATATAAAAAGGTATTAGTTTGGTGCTTGTGCCATATTAAATACGCAATGGATATTAGCTACATTATAATTACTCTTTCTAGAAATGTAGCAGTTTATTATGTAGATTGAGGTAAAGGGATCAGAGTTTAATCTCTTTTTGAACATAACATCTTCCCTAGGAGAAAATGCATTCCTAAAAGTAAACGTGTAAAACAGTGGTTTTCCATTCTTTGCAGTTACTACTGCTACTTTCAGCAATGTATAGTATTTGATTTACACATTTCAAGAGTACTTTGTATTATTGATTGATCATATTTCATTCATACGGGTATAGGTTTACCAAAAAATCTCTGACTTGAGAAAACAGGAGAGGTCATAAAGAAAAGGAGGGAACCTCCATAAATCAAATAAGGCTGGCAGTTGGGCAAGTAGAAGCCAGATGAGGAGAGAAGTGGCCTCTATAACATAGATGAACACATTTCCAAATACTGACTAATCCACATTTCACTTCCTTCACATGGCACATACTAATTTTTATTTTTTTAATTTTATTTATTATTTTTAAAAGATTTTATTTATTTATTTGACAGAGAGACACAGCGAGAGAGGGAACACAAGCAGGGGGAGTGGGAGAGGGAGAAGCAGGCTTCCCGCTGAGCAGGGAGCCCAATGCTAGACTCGATACCAGGACCCTGGGATCATGACCTGAGCCGAAGGCAGACGTTTAACTGACTAAGCCCCACCTGTGCACCCCCAACATATTTCCCTTTTATATTATATTACAGCGTTTTGAAAAGGGGGAAAATAAAATGTGTTTCTTTTTTGGTGTCTGCCAATAAGCCCCTCATCTTCCTCCTTTCCCCCACTGAATCTTCAGCCTTAGAAGGTTTGAGAGACCTAGCCTGCCTTGGAAACTAACCGATGAAACCATTTCATGCCCATGGGTCCCAATGCGGGGCTTGATTCCAGGACCCTGGGATCATGACCGGAGCCGAAGGCAGACGCTTAACAACTGAGCCACCCAGGTGCCCTGCACATACTAATTTTTATAAATGTCATGTTTATAAGTGCCTTTATTACAAAACAAAAATTTCTGGACTTATCATCATGAAGGTAAGGAATGAACAAAATTCCAAATCTATATGGGATAGACAGACATGTAATCATATTAAGACAATATGGCGTGGCTAAGGTGCTGTGACAGCCAGCCTGGAGAAAGAAGTTAAGCTTTGCTTGGGGGCCTTGGCATGGACTCTGTGGAGGAGATGACACTGCATCAGGATTGCAGAGCCTAGTAAGAGTCACTGAGCAGGGATTTAGGGGTTCTGGGGAGATTATCCTTTACTGAACTTGCCTTACATGTTATCCTCTGATATTGTGGTAAATGTTACATGACTACTATTGTCTTACCTGAACCATTTAATCACTATATGGATGTGAATATTTTATCCCATTTTACAGGTCTTGAAACTGATGGTCATAAACACCAAAGGCTCAAGTTAGTTAGAAGCAGATGTGACCTCCAAATCCAGAACCGCATGACTCAATATATTTTCCATTTCAAAACACTCCCCTGAGGACATTACAGAAAAAGATCCTAGAGTGGCAAAGTTATGGCATTTGGGGACAGAATGGTGAGTTGGAGAGAGAGTAGGTCAGCGTCACCAAAGCATGTAGTTTTGGGAAAGGAAAAGGTGTTGCAAAGAAATGAAGTTGAAAGATTTTCCATATTCTGGTCTCTTTAAGGCTTAACCTTTAATTTGAAGGTTTATAGTCACTCATATCCACTCACTTATGCAATCTTCACCTTCGTTTCTCATCTGCAGATTCATACATCACATCAGACTACAAACCCATGTTTCTAAGATTATTCTCTCTTTTCTTCCACTCTCTGTATCATTCCCATCCTCACGAAAGAATTATCACAAACATAGAGGGATTTTAGCTAAATAGTCACATAAAAAATGTAGACATTCTGTTTCTTCAAGCTCCAGACTCCATCTTATTATTTTGAACTTAAGAATGAACTTTAAATGAACTAATTGCAACTGACCTGTATCTTCATGTCTTTTAGGAGCCAACTTCTTAAACTTGATTTACACTTCTGTTGAAAAGCACTCCGGCCAAAATAAATTAAAGGCTAAACTTTCTAGTTCAAAATCCACTGGCTTGTTAATTTGCAGTGGTGTCCCATTTCGAATAAAGATGGTTTGGCCAGCGCTAGTCCTGATCTAGGCTGCTCATCAGAAGTTCCATGACATTGGTTTTGAAAGAGTTAGAAGTGTCATTAAGAAGGGCACGTGAAGTAATGAGTACCAGGCGCTTTATGCAACTGATGAATCACTAAATTCTACCTCTGAAACTAATAATACAGTATATGTTAATTAAGTTGAATTTAAATAAAAAGTAATAATAATAAAAAAGAAGTGTCCAGCCTAGAGTTTTGGCCACATTCCAGGTTAGGTCATTGGGTTCTGCCTCTTAAATTCTCTCTGTGGCTTTTGATAGTATTTTTGGTTATTTTATCTGTCCTTTCTTTGGACTGTTGGGAAACTTGCTTCAATAGTCAGCTGCAGAACATACTTGTGCATGGCCACTAAGATCCAAGTCATCAAGTCAATAGGTTTGGGAGATTCTTACAAAGTGCTATTATGTTAATAAGTGAAGACTCTGTGGGCATCCTTCTATTCCAGTAATCTACTGCTGTATTACAGATCATTTCAAAACTTAGCTTAAAACAATGACATTTATTTTACTTAAGTTTCTGCAGTTTAGGTGGGATTTGTGGGGACAAATGTTTCTGTTCCACTTGGATCAACTGGACCAGCCCCAAAACTGGGGACTAGAATCATTTGAGGCTTGCTCATTTGCATGTCTGGTTGTTGGCTGTGGAACTACGTCACTGGATTTGTTTAGGGAAGCTGACTGGGAGGTTGCTACTGTATCACATTGTGCCCTTTCCACGAGGACCAATGAAAGAAAGATTTCTTAGGAGTCTCAATTAGAAAAAAGTTTTTCTGAAGGAATGACTGTTTTATCCTTTGCTTTGTTAACTAGGAAACTGAGAGTATAATTATAGACCAGCTATATAAATAAGATTCCATATTATGCAGTTGGGAATATAACTTTAATTTTGGCCGTTTGTGATAGTTAATTTTATGTGTCAGCTGGGCTGGACCACAATGCCCAAATATATGGTCAAACATTATTCTAGATGTTTCTGTGAGGTGTTTTTGGATGAAATTAATATATAAATTGGGGAACTTTTAGTAAAGCAGATTGTCTTCTATAATGTGGGAGGGCCCCACTCAGTCAGCTGAAGGTATGAATCTAGAAAGTCTAGTCTAGTCGGGAAAGAAAGACTAGTCTTACCCAAGTAAGAAGAAATTCTGTTAGCAGATGGCCTTTGGACTTGAACTGCAACCTTGGCTCTTTTTGTATTACTAGCCTGCTGGCCCACCCTGCAGAGTCTGGACTTAGCAGTTTCCATAATCTTGTAGGCTAATTCATTAAAATAAATCTCTTCCTAGTATAGGCTCAGGGAGAACCCTGACTAGTAGAGCAGTATTCCCTTCATACTCATTTTCTTTTTGCCTCAATTTCCTCACCTTGTATTTTATACTACCTATTTTTAAGGCTATTACAAATCTTTTCTAAAATTAAACAAGGAATAAATGTGTAACTCAACAGGTAAAACACAGAAAGGGTGATTTCTAAAAAGTATTCAGGAAAAACACATGTTTATAGTGCCTTTTAAAACAGGGCTATTCTCTTAGTCTTGAAAGAACAAACTTCTACGTTGGGAAGAGTGCCATAAGGCAGGGAATGGTGGATTGTTTCTTGTTGCTGAGAGTGTCCCCCAACTGACAGCTGTCAAGAAAGTAGGGATCTCGGGCGCCTGGGTGGCTCAGTTGGTTAAGCGACTGCCTTCGGCTCAGGTCATGATCCTGGAGTCCCAGGATCGAGTCCCGCATCGGGCTCCCTGCTCAGCGGGGAGTCTGCTTCTCCCTCGGACCCTCCCCCCTCTCATATTCTCTCTCTCTCTCATTCTCTCTCTCAAATAAATAAATAAAATCTTAAAAAAAAATTAAAAAAAAAAGAAAATAGGGATCTCAGTCCTTTAGCTGTATGGAGCTGAATTCTGCCAACACCCAGTAGGCTTGAAAGAAGACCACAAGCTTCAGAAAACGTCAGAGGCCCTGATGGCTTCTTGATTTCCTCCTAGTGAGACACTGAGCAGAGGATCCTGCTAGCTGTACCTAGACTCCTGACCTGTGAACACCACGAAATAATAAGTTTGTGTTGTCTTAAGCTGCTATCTTTGTGGTAATTTGCTACACAGCAATAAAAACTGATACAGAGAAAATCAACCCAGATTTACCAAATCAAGATAAATTCTAGAAAAATGAATTAATAATGCAGATAAAATCAGATTATCAACAGATTTGCTTGTGTCAATGCTTTATGCCAGAAGGTAGTGGAATAGCATGATATTCAAGAAAAAATATGAGCCAGGGACTTCATATTTGGCCCAACTGCCTTTCAACTAAAAAGGTTTTAGACAAATTGCTATGAGCATGTGAGAACTCAGAATTTATTGTTTTCACAAGCCCTTCTTAAGGAATTTAATAAAGAACAATTTTCAGACAACCAAATGACGGGAGAGGTATTGAAAACAGAATTAGTTGTGAGTTTAAAATGGATACTGACCTGTAGAATTTAGACTATATTATGGCCAAGACAGAGAAGCAAATGTGTGTTATAGCTCTATCCTCTAGCAATGTAGACACAGCACAGATATAAAAAATGGTGGCAGCATGGGAAAGCCATACAAAATATAGAACACAATTTATTCACCTCATTGTTAATAATTGAAAGCGAAAGATAATACTTCAAACTGAATGGTGAGGTAGAGGGAAAAGACAGGGGAAAAGAATATACTGGTTAATTTAAATTTTGATTGCAGTGGGAAATTCATCAGCAAGGTACCCATGGATTGTATGAAGTATATTATATTTGTAAATGTATGTATCTGTATTGATCATAGTAGAGACCAATTGATAATGACCAGAAATGAAGTTTAAAGGAATTATATAAAGATATTGCATTTAGGTTACCTTTAGGAAAATCAAAGAAATTTTTCTACATAATCTTTATGTACTACTCTGGGACAATTCCCTGGACATATTATTAAGTGAAAAAAGGGAGATGAAACCAAATTTGTCATATGTTGCTGTTTATCTAATACATTGGGAGATACAAGTGTATCATGCATATGTATATCTGCTTTTATTTAAAATAATAAAAGCATAAATCATAAAATTTAAAAAAGTGACATTGGAGATTGGAGGAGAAAGTTAGAAATTAGGCTTCTTAAGATGACTACATCTCATATTGCAGATAGGACTTTGGCATCATGTAAATAGTTTGTGTAATTATAAAACAAAATTCAATTAAAAATGGATTTCTAATCAAACTTCTAAAAACTAAAAATAAAACCAAACAAATGAACATAAAGTTGTACCCAGTGGATGGACAATTCCAAAGAGGAGAACTTTTCCAGTTGGGTTTTAAATATCCCAGTTGTTTCTATAATCCAGTTGGGTCTCCGTATCCCTCATGAGACATAAATGAGGACAAAAAGAGCTGAAAAATAAATTTTCTCAAACTTTTTTTGGTCACCCATCTGTGGTAGTGTTGGTAGTGTCATTTGGTGCTTTCTGGGTGTGGTCTCATACCTGAGCTAGCGTTATACATGGTTTGATTTGATAATCAAATATTAGACTCAGATGAATGAAAAGTCTTTTAAAAAGTTTCCTTAACAAAGACAGTAAAAGAAAGAAATAAACATAACTGAAAAGGAATTATTTTTATTTATTTATGTACCTATTATTTCTCTCTCTTATATGTAGCCCCTTTCTGTTTATCCTGTCAACTTTTAATGTCTCTTCCTTGGTTGAGAAGAATCTAGTCAAGCCTTGTTTACATTAGGAAAGGTTTTCTACTGGCCTGGGTAAGAGAGTTCTGGAATGGGAGGGGGAAGAAAAGGATGTAAAACGCAGCAAAAAGCTATTTACAGATATTGGTCAAAAAATTCCCCATGGTTTTCCTTGCATGTTCCTGTGAGCTCATTCTTTCTTTTTCCAACATATTTTTTAAAAAAGATTTTATTATTTATTTGAGAGAAAGAGAGAGAGAGAGAAAGAAAGAGAGAGAGAAGGAGAGAAAGCACAAGCAGGGGGAGTGGCAGGCAGAGGGAGAAGCAGGCTCCCCACTGAGCAGGGAGCCCGATGTGGGACTCGATCCCGGGACCCTGGGATCATGACGTGAGCTGAAGGCAGACGCTTAACCGACTGAGCCCTACCCCTGCGCCCCCGACATATTTCCCTTTTATATTATATTACAGCGTTTTGAAAAGGGGGAAAATAAAATGTGTTTCTTTTTTGGTGTCTGCCAATAAACCCCTCACCTTCCTCCTTTCCCCCACTGAATCTCTCAGCCTTAGAAGGTTTTAGAGACCTAGCCTGCCTTGGAAATCAACTGATGAAACCATTTCATGCCAATCTTTCTGTGTTTTTATTCCTTTATACGTTGTTTTAGAGATTGCACAGAGATACAAAAACCTTGCTCGCTACATTGTCCTTGCATGACATACATCAAGTGTGTGTCCGTTCATTTGCTTTTATAAAATAATGAATTTCCTAACCCAATGGAACAAAAATTGCTAGAAACTATAACCATATGCCCTAAATAGTTCTGAAATGCAAATGCTAGAGGCAAAACAAGCATCTGAAACTATTATTGCTGTTTGTACAGTTGCTTTTTTAAAAGGTATGTGCTGAACTTCATATTAAATTTTTTTTCAAGCAAGAGTTTGCAGAAAATGACTACTGGGAACTGTTACTCCTTTGGATTAGACCAAGGCCCACTAATTTAATTGAAGGGCATAAGGAAGGGGGCCCTTTCCCAAATATTTCCCCACTTAAAAGATGATTTATCTCATCAGATGGGATAAATGTAAAAGTCTATCAGCTCTTCTCTTCACAGCCTTCATTACTGATCCTGGACCTACCTCATGTTCTCTCATGGGGGTTTCCCCCCAGCAATCTTGCTCTTTGCCACCTCTCTGCTGAAACCTTTACACACACTTCCAACTTAGGTCAACCCTTTTTTTCCCCTCTTGAGTGTAGGATTCCTCCATGAGCATTCAGTTAATGCTTGGCAACCAAGACACAGAGACAACTGTTATAGCAGAATGTCTGCAAATATGACTGCCAATTCCCCACATGTCTGTGGTTATATGCCACTCTCTCTTCAAGAGGGGGAAAACTACTCCCCTTCCTCCTGAATCTGGGCTAATCCTTTATAATGTTTTTGAAAAGATTTTCTTTCTTTGTTTAGAGAGAGAGCAAGCAGAGGGAGAGGGAGAGAGAGAATCTCAAGCAGACTCCATGCTAAGCGTGAAGTCGGATCTGGGGCTCGATCCTACTATCCTGAGATCATGACCTCATCTGAAATCAAGAGTCAGACATTAACCGACTGAGCCATCCAGGTGCCCCCTAGGCTTGGGTTTTAAGGAGTATTGTTGACCTCTTGGGATCCAACACTATGTAAAGAGTCTTGAGCTCCATCAGCTCCCAGAATTTTAGTCACATCAGATGAGTCACCAGATAATCAAAAATAAAGCCATCTGAGAGGTTCAGGTCCAATCCAGCATCCTTTGGAATGCACTGTATTATCATTAAATGCAAACAAGCCACCTGGCTGAGCCCAGCCAATTCACACATTAATAAAACTATATAAAACTGTATAAACTGTATAAAGCTTGTTGTTGTTTTAAGCCACTAAGTTTTGGGATGGTTTGTTATGCTGCAATAGATAATTGATATAATCACCAAGTCCAAACATGATTTTGCTTTTAGACACACTTTGCTCATAGGAGGGGAAATAGAGTGTGGTCTAGTGAAATATTTGTTGGGGATTATGGAGCCCTTCTCCAGTTTCTCCCCCAATTATTCCCACAAACCTTTGTTAATGAACAAAGTCTGCTACTTGTTATAGGAGGCAAAACTCGATTGTATTCAGACTACTGCAAGAGGGGAAAGAGACTTCAGTATAGGCTGAACTCTCCAGCTAAGACAAAGTTGATTGAGGGTTTTAAAGGGAGAAAAGAGAAGGAACAAAAAAGGACTACTGGGAAGTGAAGAAGGTGGGGGGGGGGCAGGGATTAGGAAGTGGAAAAATTACCAGAGACGGTAGGTGGAGAATTACTGAAAATGGTTTGGCAAGATAGGTTGGGACAATATACTTTTTGCAGTTTGGCAGCATTGTGTTTTCTCAAGCAAAGATTCAGCATGGGGGCTGGGGTTACCTTGAGGAGCATGGCTTAGTGAAGGTGCAAGCCAGGTTCCAGTTGGGTCAGGTCTCTTCTCACAGTGTTTGGGCAAGTCCTCTGTGCCATGTGGGAGTTCACAGTTCACACCCTTCTATGCAGATGACCTCAAGTCCTTCTTCATAGTTGAGATAGGCTATAAACCCTTAGCCTCCACACCAGTACATTCTTCATGGGAGGATGAGGTGTTCTATCCCTTCTCTTTTTTTTCTCTCCCATCTTATTTCCTTATAGATTTTGTTTCATGAAATGACACTTCTTCCTCTTTTTTTTCCCTATCATACCCACTGCAATAGCTCCTCCTCAATGTCAAGTCTCTCCACTATATTTATGAACTTTTCCTACATGTTGAACTCTTTCTAACTTCTTTTCCTTCTCTTTGCTTCATGACTGAGTTCTTCAAGGTGATTATCAACACACGCTTTCCTTACTTCTTATCACTTACTCTAAGTAGATTTCCCTCTCTGCTGAACCTTTGCTGGGACAGCTCACCAATGATCTTTGAACTTCTGAATCTAGTAAGAATACTCACTTCATCACTGGAAACTTTTTCTTCCCATTCCTTTTTTGGTTTTCCCACTCATCTTTCTGTTCGTTTCCAGGCATGTTCATGTTTTAACTGCTCATCAATCATCTTTATAATGTAGGGGTTGTTGACCAAGGTTTTTTCTTTGAGCATCTTCTCTCCATTAGACTTACCCTGGTTTAACTCATTTATTTCTATGTTACATGCTGACGATTATTAAGGTATGTCTTTGGTCTAGTCCCTGTTATTGGATTTTTCTACTGTCTTTTGTAGCTGTCTAAAAAAGAAGCAATAGAAACTCAGTAATTCTCTGTTATCACTGCTGACCCTTGCCAATCCTTGGTTCCTACTACTTTTCGTTTGGTGGCACAGTCCTTTTGCCAAACCGGATACGTGGGCTTGCTCCTACCCTACTACACTTTTCCTTACCTCCTGGATCTAATTAGTTTATGTTTCTTAAATATATCTTGATTTCCTCCCCTGGTCCTCATTTCCACTTCCACTGTCTTAGCTGAGACCTCTTGCCTGGATAATTTCAAAAGTCTTCAAACTGCTCATCAGTTACTTTTCCCTCTTACTAATTTTCAATCTCTCCCTATCTGTACTGATGATTTTTCCAAAATAAAAATTTGATCACACTGTACTTTACTCTTCAGCTCATTGCATAGCTGCCATGTCATTTCCAGTATGAAGCCCCCACAGTGCTTGCTTTCTCACTCTTCACCCTCTTTGTTCCCTACCCTCTACCTGGCACAAACCTCTATTAGTGCCCGTAGGACACCATTTTGCAGTTTACGTGTTTTAAGGTCTTAAGGATTGCAGCTTCCATTGCTGACTTCTTTGGATCTAGTACCATGTAAAGAAACTTGGACTCAGTGAATACTCAGCTGTTTCAGTCACAATGGATGAAACCCCAGATATGAATGAAGACATTGTAGAAGTTCCGGTCCTAATCAAGCACCCTGTTGAGTGCAGCTACAGGAGTGATCCCACCCATGTCATGCTACAATGACATAATTGAAGAGTCACAACAGAGCTCATATAGCTCACAATGCCTAAAACATTTACTATCTAGCAGACACTTTATCTTACAGAAAAAAATTTGTTACCTCTGTTTGTGAATGAATGTGCCATGAAAAGGATAAATCACATTATAGATAAAGGATAGTATGCTACTTAGGGTAGTGATAGCTGATATAACAAATAAGCTCTAATATTTTTGTAATTTAAACAAAATTAAAGTTTCTGTGTGGTGCACTCAACAGTTAACAGGTTAGCAAGGAGCTTCCTCCACACAGTTCATTCAGGGAACCTGACAAATATAAGTTCTTCAATATGCAGTTTCCAAGTAACCCTGGATATGAAAGAGTCCATATACCCAGGAAGGAGAGCAGAGCATGATATTTTGGAGAGCAGATAACAGAATCTGCCATAAATAGTATCATTGCCATTGGTATAATTTTATTAACAGGTGTCCCCTATGCTTGTTCAAGTTAATTTATTAAGTGAACACTCGTTCATTCACATTAATTATTTTATTAGAATTCTCTTACCAAACATCACGGTGAGATAAAGGACACTTTGGTAATGATGGCGATTTTGGCAAGAACTCAGCTGGGGGAAAAAGCAGGTAACTTTTGGAATGAGGAGCTTTTTGAGGAGAGGACAGTTCTCACATTGTAGGGCTTTTGGAAAAAGCATTAGAGTCTTGAGTACTTAGGGGCTTGAGGAGAGAGGTGACCAGAGAGGAGACAGAGAGGCAGAAAAGGAAATGTGAGGGTCTGGAAGAAAGCTTCATATCTTTGTCTTGGGCTGTTCATAGCACAAGGTTTCAGGGAACATGTAGCAAATATGACCGGGCATTTAGGGAATATCCTGGAGAGGCAGCATTGAGGCTACCACAGAGCAGGATCCAATCTCTTTTCAGGCAAAGTGACTCACTTTTCTTCTGAACAGTTTTCCAAATAATATTAATAACAAAAATGATGGAGAAAGCAGATTATAGAATTTCACTGATAGGAATGTGAAAGCCATTAAGTTGAAAATGCTTTCTTCTGGAAGATCAAGCTCCAGTTATATGGTTTAAGTTCTCCACGCTCATTGAGTTTTGGGGCTCACTGAAGTTGAGCCTTGGAGAAAGAAACACAGGATGGATTGATTCCTTGAAAGGGAACTTCTCTTTCTTTTAACATCAGGGGGGAAAAAGAGTGGTAGGTAAGGAAGAAGCAATTTTGAAGAAGACGTCTTTATCTAGAAATTTCAGGTTCCAAATTGGTTTGTGAGCTAATTGAGTATTTATTGAGCCAAAAAAGAAAAGCTAAGATATACCATATTCCTTCAAGTAGTTTAGAAAAATCAATTCACAATGTAAGGCAACATACAATGAAGCATAATAATGCTGAACAGCAAACTACCTCGAAACTTAGTGGCTTAAGAAAAAGATTATTTATAATCCCCAGAAGCTTATCGTTTTGCTAGGTGGTTCTTTTCATCTTTGCCAGATGCCTTGGCTGGATTTATTCACGCATTTTTGGGCAACTGATGGGCCAACTCGGGGTGAGATGTCCAGGATGGCATGAGCTGGGCTAGCATGGCTTTTTTGCCTGCATTCTTTCGTTCTCTCTAGCTCAGCAGTTCTCAAACTTTTTAATCTCAGATCTCAGGACCTCTTTACATTCTTAAAAGTTACTGAGGATCCCAAAAAGCTTTGGTTTGGGTTGGTCATAGCTATTGATATTTACTCCATTAAAAATTAAAATTGAGACATTAAAAAAGTATTTATTACCATATTACACATAACAGTAACAAACCAAAGTAATTAAAAATATTTTTTTTACATTAATGACATGTTTCTGTGAAAACAATAGTTTTCTAAACAAAAAAGTGAGGACGTGTCCTTGTTTTACATATTTTTGCAAATCTTTTTAATGTCTAACTTAAGAGAACATAAATTCTCTTTACTGCTTCTTTATTTAATCTATTTCAATGTTTTTTGATTGAAGCATAAAGAAACTTTGGCTTCACACAGATCTTTAGATGGAATTGGGAGGAAATTGCAGACTCACTGAAAGGGTCTTGGACCATACCTGGACAACTTGAATAGAACAACTTGAATAGAAGTGCTCCATAAAATTTATCACGGCAACCGCTGGGAAAAAAAATGTTAAGAATGCAAAAAAAACATGCCTTATAACAAATTGTGTTTCTTTTCCCCCAAAGTGGGCCATTCACAGTGGATGGTAAAAACAAAAACAAAAACAAAACAACTATTTCCCCTAATATATTAACTTCTTGTAACAAAAACAACAACCAAAACAACAACAACAAAAAAAACCCCTATGATTTTTGGTCCAGTGCCCCAAATCACTTAGCCTTCATGCCAAAAATGCAACAAATAAGAATTTTAATCATGGGAAAAAGTTTCAAAGGATCTAACTAAATGCCTAGGTTGAATTTGATAAAACTGTGACCTTAACTCCCATATACCTTATTTTATATTTTTTCACTATTCAAAAAATTCCAGCCAATTTCATTGAGATTCTTCTTGTTCCAGAAACTTCCTCAAAGCTGACCTTTCATTCCCCAGTGACCTGGGCAAGAATTTCTCAGAAATCAAAAGCCTGGCTGCTCAGTCAGTTTGGGAGTGGCATTTCCTAAAGTTTTGATTGGAAAAAAAGCCTTGAGTTCTAACAAATTCATTTCAAAAAGAATGAGCTGAAGTTTCTTTGTCAAATACCATATACAAAGCTCATTACAAATTCTTGAGACAAGAAATGCCATTAAAGAACGTAAGTGTCTGTGAATCATTAGTTCTGGTTTTAAAATCCCATTATATTATCCATATATTTCTGCTCTACTTTAAGAGGTAGCTAATGATATTAGTATGCATTCCAATGCTTATTTTAGGCTATATAGTATAGAATAAATGAAATTAAATAACAAGTACCTTAGAATCTAATTTTAAAGCACAAACAATTTAACAAATATGAAAGGCACACAAAAGGGAAGATAATCATACACAATCTTCCCCAAAACTACCACCATTACTGGTTGATTTTTTCCCCCCAATGCAGTTAATTTTGTTGGTATTATTAATAAAAGGGTATCTTACTCTGATTTTACAGCTGTCCTTTTTACTTAAGGTATATGATGATTTCTTTTTCCTTTGTGATTAACAGTAGAGATAGGTTTTTTAAAAGCATACAGTGTGCTTACTGAGAGGGGTTTTCTCTTTATGTCTGAACAAGGACAGTGGAAGGCGTTAAGAGTGACGTCAACGGGAGAGAGATGGAACAAGTCTCTAGGAAGCCTTAGATCCTCCCAGGCAGCCATGGGTCTGCGTTTCCTTCCTATTGCCCTTAAGAGGGACGTGTGGTTTGTGCCGTCCTCCTGGTTTAACCCTCCTGGGAGAATAATTCTTTCATTTCCATTAGGAAGATGATTTATTGAGGGCAGTTCCTTTTTAGGATTGGACAGGAAAATCAACCTTGCAACCTGATGGTGCTTATTTCCTCTGTAAAGCCCTTCAGTGATGAGGTGGTAGCAATTACGTTGGCCTTAAACTGAATCACAGGCACCTCTCTAATTGCTTCCGTAACCCTATCTGGTAGCACACAAAGGTAACCACTGTGTCCTCCTGGTTTGGGGTGGATGAGAGGCCGGGAATGTAGCTCCCAGATTTCTCACTGGAGAGCATCTAGCCCAGTAACAGATATGCCCTAGGGTAATGCTGGAGAAGCCGGATGCTGAGCGGGGTACAACTGCACATGCCCTTGTAAAAGTGAATATGACTGTAGCTGGAAAAGAATTTCCTACGAAGGCATATGGCAAAACATTTTGCTTCGATCTACCAATATCTTTGGCATGCCCCCTTTATACCTCACAGAACCTTAGGGAACTTGATGGTTCAAGTTTCCCTGTAAAAGGCACAGTTGAAGGACAAGCCTCTGTGTCCCAGCAGAGGGCGGTTTCCTCAAGCCTGCAGTACACCATTGTAGGGCTCCCTCTAGCTTTTCAGATGTGGTCTTTCGCACCTTGTTCTGGGGAGGTGAACTTGTAGTCAGGGACATGGTTCCACAGCAACTTGGGTGGTGCTAAACCGGTCATTCACGCAGACACTTCCTTTGAAAAACAAAAGTGAATGCAGTTGGGCTTGAGAAGAATGTGCACCATAGGGAGGGGGAAGAGGTCTGCGTTTCTTCTCTTAGATTTGCCACCAAATAGCCATGCGATGTGAAGTAAATTGCTTGAGCTCAATTCTGCATCTGCAGTGAGGAGTTCTGGACAGTATGACCTGAAGATTGTAGATATGGTAGAATTCTCATAAAATGCCCCTATAGCCCTGATAAAAAATATGTTTCAAAGCTGACAATTTGAAGTTAAAGAAATAGTGGTATCTCTTTAAAGTAACACTGATTCAAATAGTTTCACTGATTCATAATATAAACTTCCTAGCTTGTCACCACTCTATCTATGACAGTCAAACTAAACAATCTTTCATTTTAGAATGACTCAATTGGGCACGACGTAATGGGAGTGAGTCCTGATTTCTGATCCTGCGTTGGCTTCTCTCTAGCTATCAGACTGAGCAGATCACCCCGACCTTCTGATTCCTAGCTTTCTCATTAGCAAAGTGAGTGGAGTGAACTAGATCAATGTTGGCTAAGAAAGGACCAGTGACTGAATCAGTTAGGGAAAGAGGAGGTCAAGATAAACAGGGGGTTTCAATGGCAGCAAGTCTTGAACCCCTTCTGTAGAGTTATTCAGCATGTAACAACAGAGTGCCCCTTCCCAGAGTGACATTCCAAACATTGGACAACCAGTGAACTTATCACTGCCCAGTCAGGATGAAAGCTGGCTGCACTTCTAAAGTATCTCTCAAGGCCTCCAGTGGCATCAGCCAATTGTTACTGGGTCCTGGGGAGGTCTGGAGAAGAGCTGGATTACTGAGGAGAGTGGGCACTCATCCAATGGCCGTTTATTAGTCTGTTTGAAGTACAGCGGTCCCCTCTTTATCCATGGGGGCTACATTCCAAGACCCTGAGTGGATGCCTAAAACCACAGATAGTAACACAATCTATGCATGCTATGTTTTTTCCTTTATCACATACCTGTGATAATGTTTAATTTATGAATTAGACACAGTAAGAGATTCACAACAATAACTAATAATGAAATAGAACAATTATAAGAACATATGGTAATAAAAGGCATGTGGATGTGGTCTTTCTCTCTCTCTCTCTCTCTCTCAAAATATCTTATTTTTATTGTACTCACCCTTCTTCTTGCCATGATGGGAGTTGATAAGATGCTCACGTGTTGAGATGAAGTGAGAGGAATGACATAGGCATCGTGACGTAGCGTTAGGCTACTATGGACCTTCTGATGCTATGTCAGAAGGAAGGTCATCTGCTTCAGACTGTGGTTGCAGCAAGTGGGTAACTGAAGTCATGGAAAGGGAAACCATGGAGAAGGGGGAGCTACTGTAGGTCTATATTTTCACAACTGGCATGGCCCTGTAGGAAGCCCCCACACACTATCACCTCTGTACTGCTCCATGGCACACTGGTCTCCACAACCTTTCTCAAAATGTGATGGGCTGGATCAGCTGCAGCGGAAGCAGGCCTTAGCAGCTCCTGAAGAATGCAAACTCCTGGGGTCCCTGCCAGATGCCCTGAATCAGAAGCTGCATTTTGACAAGGTGCTAGGTAATGAGCGTGCACCTTACAATTTGGGGAGTGCTGGTATACAAAACAGGTCTGGTTTATAAAATGTACAGGGATCTAGGCTGGTGCTCACGGGTAGTCACCAAGAAGTGCATTTTCACTGAAAAGAAGATCTAGTAGTTTCTGCTAAGTCCTTCAACTCATCTGGCTGTTGGTGGCCAGGCACACAAAACATGCCTTTTCTGCAGTTCCCTATGCTCTGGCTGGGGACTGTGTACTATGGCTGCCCCTCTGTTTCCCTATGAGCAGGGAAACTAGTTCCAAGGAGCTCATCAGAGTCTTCCCTGCTCTTAATTGGAGGGGTTCTTGATTGGCTCAAGGCTCTACTTTCTCAAATTCTAAGTCTAGGAACTGGCTCTTCTGAGTTAGCTTTGAGCACTGCCAAGCCATTTACCTCTTGTGGATTTTTTTTTTTAAAGATTTTATTTATTTATTTGACAGAGGGAGACACAGCGAGAGAGGGAACACAAGCAGGGGGAGTGGGAGAGGGAGAAGCAGGCTCCACGCTGAGCAGGGAGCCCAGTGCGGGGCTTGATCCCAGGACCCTGACATCATGACCCAATCAGAAGGCAGATGCTTAACTGATTGAGCCACCCAGGCGCCCCTACCTCTTGTGGATTTCAATCTTCTCAATGGTGAAATGGCCTCAAAGTCTCTTCCTCTCAGGCAGGGACTGCTACATAATTTGCAGAACATGATGCAAAATGAAAACACAGGGCCCCTTGTTCCAAAAGTGAACTAAAAGAGTACAGTTAGAGTAAAATGTTAAGCTTTTCCTTTAAGATATTTTGTTACTAATAAAATAGAAAGGGGGTAATATTGATAAAGGTGTAACAACATAAACTTAACAAATGCAAAATAAGTATTTTTGTGTCAGAATAGAATAGTAATAATACTTCTTTACCATCAGATGTGATGATCTTTACATTTAATTTGCATTCCTAAGCCTGTGGATATTTGCTTTGCAATGTTGTAGCCATTTTCAAAACCCAAACTCTGAAAAATTCTAATAGCTCCCTGATATGTCTCATTGCAGTGTCTGTGTGTATACTTCTACTTTGTAATAATTTACTGACAAAGTTTATTGCTTGTGTACTGGAAGTTCCTGTCCCTGTGTTTAGGCCAGAGAGTTAATATTTGTGCAGATGCTGCAGGGATGAGCTCCAGGAATGGTCAGGCCAGCTGGTCTCCCACCGAGGGTCGAGGGTCGTTTCCCATGGAAAGCCTCTCCTCTCCTCTCCTCTCCTCCAGGGCTGTGGCCAGCGCTGTCGTTGGTACTGTTCGTGCTGCTCCTGCTCTCACTGTCAATGCCAGTTGGGGGCCTGCAGTTACTGTGGCTGCTCCTGAGGCCCTGAGGTGCCCAGGACTGCCCCGTGCACACACAATGATTGGCCAAGCCAAATGCTCCATGCTGCCTGCTTCCAGCCACGAATGCACCTATGGCCGTGCGTGTCCTAGCTGCCTCCCAGTGTAATATATCCTCTGCTGTCAACCACATGCTTTGTTGTCTCATCATGCTAAACTTACAAAACCCCGGTTTGAAGATTGGATTATTAAAAATGTCAAGAAGGCAAAAGCGAAGTATTAAACCAAGTGCTGGGTCCCTTCTGAGAGCAGGTTCCCGTGCAACTACATGGGAAAAACATCCATGAAAACTGTCATGCTCTTAGTGTAATGGAAATCATGCTACCAAATGGCATCTATATCATTATTGATTCAGATAAACCATTCGTTCTTTATTACTATACTAATTTTATAACCTTTCCTTTGGAGCCATTGATAGTCATAATGATGGATTCAAAGGAAACATTTAACATTGCTTTTGCAATTAGAAATTTATTCTAAAGGTATAATTAATAAACCACTTCAAATTCCGTGGTCTGCAGAATATATTATTTTGTTGATTAAACATTTACTTTCCTATAGGAAGTTAAAGATACTTAGCATATTTAAACTCAGGCTAATTTTCTTGTTGAATTGAGAAGTCTGAACCAGGCCCTTAATGAATATTGAACAAATGAATAAAGGTCTTTGTGAGAAAAAGGTGGAGAAAACTTTAGCTCAAGGAAGTTAGAAATTGTCTCAGCGGTTCTAGAATGGTGGTTTTCAAAGTGTATTGTGCATTGAGAATCTCTTTGAGAGCTCACAAAAAAAGGCAAATACCATACCCCTGCCCTCCAAAGGGTTCTGACTGGACAGGTCTGGGGTGAGTTCAGCAATTTGTATATTTAAAAAGCAGAATGCTAGGTGATTCTGATTCAAGTGGTCAGTGTACCAGTGAATTCATCGTTTCAGGTCAGCATCAAGGTTTGGGATTTCATTCTTCAGCAAAAACCAGACTGTAAAATTAATGATATTGGGCAGACCACAATGAATAGAGGAATAAATTTTCCTGCCTATCAACTTCTGGCTCTGAACAGAAAGAGTATCCCTTAGTTCTTTTGACCTCCAAATGTTGATATTTCTGTGGGTTTCCATATTGAAGAGGAAGTGTAAGTTCATCTAGAAAAGGTGTCATGGCAGTGAGGGTTATGCTTTTAAAGAAAGGCGTATCTTAGGCAGGGTAATGGTGTGAGAAGGAAGTGAAGGAAATAAGAATGAGAAGGAGAATGTGAAGAAATAAAAGTTAAAGATTGGTAAGATTGGAAGAAAACATGAATCTCATTACGTATATTTATCATTTTTTTTTTTTGTACCAAGGACTGTGTCCAGCCCTGGGGAATCATAAATTGAAATGACTCAGTTCCTAGAAGAGGATGCCCATGGAGTGAGTGCACAGGAACACATAGGGAAGTCCTTTGTTCTTGGCCTTTATAAATAATTTGTGACAGTTACTTTCTGAGCAAGGTAGTTTAAGAATCACCTTGAGTGATGTCTATGGGTTTCCTACTAGTCGTTCCCAAACTGTCAGTTTCAGGATCAACTGGAGTGTTGCTATCATACAGATCGCTGGACCTCACCCCAGGAGGTCTGGAAATCTGCATTTTAGGTCTCATATGACTGAGGTGGTCTGCATCAGAGGACATACCATTCTTTGTGTGTGCGTGTGTGTGTGTGCATGTGTGTGTGTATATGCATGCCTGGCTTCAACCACAAGCATCAGGATGGAACTGAACTCAAGTTGATTTGGGGTACACAGAAGTTCCTCTTGAGTTTGACTTTTATGCCAAGGGTACCTCAAGAAACACATACTTAAAACATTTTGAAAAAAAAAAAAGTCTCATAAAATGGAAGCCTGAGGCTTGATCTTGCTTTGAGATGGGATCCTGCTTGAGGGGCATTTTCCTGTCCTCCCCAGAGCTTTATTTTCTTTCTCAGAAATTCTGCTCCCCCACCTCCCATCTCATCTTCCTTCTCTTTCCTCCTCTTAAGAGAATCAAGATTCATGGCAGAGGAAGAAGTTGAACCAAGAGGAACAAAGACTCTTGTATGGGGTATTCTTTGCTGGTGTTGTGTCTCAGCCAAGTTCAAACATTCTGTATTGCCATTATTTTGACTTACCACGAAAGAGGTGACTTTTTATATCTGCCTAATATGGACTCTATTTATTTGCTGCAAATTAATATTTTCTGATCTGAATAAAACACAAATGACTGTTATATTTCAAAATTTTCATTTGAACATCCTGTTTTTTTATGATTTCTAGCTAAATATTGTTTGATTTTTCTAAGCCTTTGCTTTCTGTTGAAATGATTTGTAATCTGGATAATTATTTTTGTGGGTTCTAGTGGCTAAAAAGAAAAAAAATGAGGAATGAAACATTGCTGTTTTTATAATAGGAAGCCTTCTTGAACACTTCAAGATCTTTGGATTTCACCAGAGTTCCCATTTCTGGTGAGATGGTTGAAAACTAATGATACTCAGCTTTTTAAATAAGCCACAGCCTCACTTATACTGCCATATTTACCTCAATTGGTTTTTCAACTATTAATAATCGAAGGTTAATTTTTATTTATTTATTTATTTAAAGATTTTTATTTATTTATTTGACAGAGAGAGACACAGCGAGAGGGGGAACACAAGCAGAGGGAGTGGGAGAGGGAGAAGCAGGCTTCCCGCCGAGCAGGGAGCCCGATGAGGGGCTCGATCCCAGGAGTCTGGGACCATGACCTGAGCCGAAGGCAGACGCTTAATGACTGAGCCACCCAGGCGCCCGAGAGAGACTCTTAAGCAGTCTGCACACCCAGTGCAGAGCCTGACATAGGGCTCTATCTCATGATCCTGAGCCAAATCAAGATTTAGATGCTCAACTGACTGAGCCACCCAGGCCCCCCAATATGGTAATCTATTTAAAGGTGTTTAGAACTAATGTTTATTTGTGAAATTTCTTTATAATAAGGTACTTGAATTCACTGGAGGCTACTGGATATACGTACATATATATTTTGAGGTGAGAGTTTGAAAGATTGACAATGGGCCTCTTGGGCCACTGCATCTTCTTGTTGGTAATTTTTATCCTTACAGCTCCAACTCCTAGCTCGACACGTCAATATGTTTATTAAATAAACTTTTATGTCCTTTTGATTTAATATCAAGTACGCTTTGAATTTGATATGAAAATTGGTCTAAGAGGCAGTTCCAGACCTCCCACGCAAAAGGCTAGATGTTGCCAAAGTTCTTTAGAACACTTTCTGAGTGTTAGTATTGTGTTCACAGCACACCCAGGGTGTTTCCAGAAAGGCAAAGATATAGAGTTTTGCGGAAATTATCTGGGTAATTCATGGAAAAACAACGCCAACAAAAAACACTGATATTGAGGAAAAGAAAGGGTTTGGGCCTGCGTTACGTAGACTACATGTGATCTATTAGGTGATTACTGCTTTTATTCTTAATAATCATAACAAGTTATTTGAATAATCACTTAATTAAAAAAATTTTCTTGGACCTAAGTTTTATCTACTCACAGCTAAATACAAAGAACTTAACCTTATGGATCCTATCCAATTAATTAAACCCAAGCCATGATTTATTTATTTCTTCATTTTGTGCAATCACAGAGCTAGTCGCAGGGAAAAGCAATGCCATTGGGTAGGTTCTTATCCTTCCCTGTGCCTCTCCTCCCTGCCCTCTCTTCCACTGGTTGCACATTTTCTTGGTTGGCTACGGGTCCTGGTGTGCTCCTCCTGGCCCTCCTGTTACTTCTGGTTACTTACTTTCTCCTTAATGTGGAGATGATGAAAGTATAGAAATGTTGCCATGTGAAAGCACCTGATAGCTTTGTGAAGTCCATGCTTCAGGTAGTTTTGATACGCATGTAAAGAATATTGAAAATAACAATACAACAACAACAATAACTCTACATGTTCATGCTTTACACATTTCAAAATACTAGATTCTAAGCTCTGGAAGTGACTGTAAAGATCATATAGCCCAGCTGCCTGTTTGATATATGAATTTTGTCCTCAAATCCTATAATAATGTCTTCTACTTTACATGTGAATGTCTCTAGTGTAGGGAAACTCATACTTATTAAAGTTTTATTAGAAATGTCTTCCTTTTTATTGAGTCCAAATTTATTTCTCTGTTACTTCTACCTATTGATTCTAGTGTGTGTGTGTGTGTGTGTGTGTGTGTGTGTGTGTGTGTGTGTGTTTGAGATAATGTAGCTCGTAGTTCTAATCCTGCTTTCATAGATCAGTCCTTGAAATATTTGATGACATCTATTCTATCCAATCCAGATTGTCTCAGACAATTTGGAAATACCAATTGGAACAATTGGAACCAATTGGAGACAATTGGAAATACCAATTTCCAGGGTAAATATACTCACCTATTCATTACATGACATGGATAGAGTTCATATTTCTAATACTTTCAAAAACATCATTTCAATTTATTCTCACAAGAACCTTGTGAAATAGGTAAGGATTTGTAAGTCTACATTCACAATGAGAAAACTGAGGGACAAAGATATTGGTTGGAAGAGAAAAGAACTGATTTGCACTAGCTTTTTATATTATGACTTTTTGGTGGCATCTTTTAAAAAATTGATTATAAGAAAGGAATAGTTTACCTTGGACATAACTTTGATGTCATAGAAAATTACATTAAAATTTTAATTTTTAGGTGTCTCAATGTTAAATCAAGTATATACATTGTGGGAGCTCCTGGATATTAAGTTAGTAAATCAAAAGATAAAGAATGTGAGACAAGCCATTAATTTTATTTATCCAGTGTTCTTTGAGAAGTATGTTTTGACTGGATTTTTATATTCCTAGAAAAAGTTCTAGAGTTAAGTTTAAAAATCTACACATACCATTTCCTTAAATAAAATGATTCATCTTTGCTATATTTTTATATAGCCTTGATTTGCACTGCCTCTCTTGTTCGCTCTCTCTCTCTCTTTTTTTTTTTTTTTGCATGAAGAATCCTAGAGATTTTACTAATGAGCTCATGAATTTCCAGTCATTTATACATGATCAAATAGAGAAAGAATACTGTTGGTCTCTTTTTAAATAGAAGGTGTACTTTCTCATGGGAAAAATACTTTTACCTGAGAGGTACAATTTCATTTTTGTAAACTCTCCCTTCTAAATGTTACTTTTCATGCTGTAATGAATTCGGGAGGAAACTCTACCCTTTCCTCTAAATGACTCATGATGTAATGCCTTTATAGATTAAAAGCACAATTTGACTAATGGGCCTCATTTTTACTTGTAAGGTTTTATACATTTCATCACATTCACTCTACTGGACACGCCACAGACTACATAGCTTGTTCTAAAAATAGAACGTATGAAAAGGGTTGATTCAAGAATCAGAGGTCTCATTCTAATTGAGTGCTTTAGCTTGAGATTTAAACATCAATAATGCTAAGTTATAATGTTATGTAGATACTATTATGGATTCAAGAGAGTTAAAAAATAAAATCCATTTACAACATTATGGAGTTGTTTAAAGTAAGGATTATCTCTATGAACTTTTGGATTAGAAACAGTAATCATAAACCAGGTGGCAAAATAAGCCCACTTGAAATAATGCCTATTTTCTGATATATTGATTATTTTGATTTTTATATGGCTGGTAATCCATATTTATTTTGATAATAAAAAAGTCTGTTTAGATAGCTGAGCATATCTTTTTTTGTATATTTGTTGTTTTACTATTAATTTGACCTGAACCAAAGCATTCACAATATTTGATATACTTTGAAGAGAATCATATAGTCTTAGACCTAACCAACCACAGAACAAGCAGAACAATTAAAACGACATAAGGCCTTAAAATATATCCATAGCATGTATTATTTCATTATTTATTCATTTAAAAATTAGACTACATATGGTTAAAGATTATTTTTATTTTTCTTTCATTGTTTTATTCAGGCAGGATTCATTCAAGGAAAGCAACTTGGTTTTTGTGTGTGAGCTTAGTTTTTTACACATTGGTAAATATAAAAGTAATGAATTAAATGTTCTCTTATCTCCTGCATCCAGGAGTGAATCCATGAAATTCTCAGATAGTAATCTAAAACAATAGGTCTTATTAAATATAGCCATAGTGAAAACCGACTGAATAGCCAGCCTGTTTGTAGATAGCTGATCATATCTTTTAAATTATTTGAGCATTAAAGATTCTGAATAATAAAGTAAATAAAATAAATGATAAAATGTAATAAATATGGATAGGGAGAAGGAGGAAAGACATGGGACTTTTTGGGGAGAATGGTACACTCATAACACATTATAATTATAATAAGGGTAGTTAATATCATTATTATTTTTTTAACTTAATAATTACCCACATATTTAGGAAAATCAAAGAAACAAGCAAACATGAGAATATTTATTAAGGTATTTCGTTCTTTTAAGGAGCATATTCTATTTTTGTATTCACTTGCTAAACATTTTTTCAATAGACATAAAATAAGTCATATTTAGGAATTTCAGATGCTTGTTTCATTTTGCTTAGGTTACTGAAAAATTGCTTCAGTTTAGACGTATGGGTTTGATAGCTCTGAAACATTTGAGCGGAGGTGTCACACCAACTTGATGCAGGGGAGGCAGAGGAAGAGACCTTGGCTGGGGTAGCCTGTGAAACAAGCTGGGATTGCCTACAGAGCAGTAGACACTGTTGCATAAAATCTCAAAGGGCTTTTACAGAAATGACAATTCTTACTATATTTACATAGTCATTGGAGAAAAGCTGCAGATTTAGGTCTTTCTGCCAGACCTCCAGAGCTTCAGGGAAGCCAGATCTATAGCTGTAATGATTTCACTTCTCTAACAAGACAGATGAGAATTATGAGCTTTCTATCTTTCCACAACCTCTGACTCTTCTCTCTTCCTTCCACCTAGCTTACTGAGAATTTTATTTAGAGATTTCTTCTTCTAATAGTTGTATTTAGTGTAATTTTCCTATGCTTAAGTTTCCATAAATAGCAGTGAAGGAGTGAGAATAAAATCCAGTTAATACAATGCAACAGTGATAGTATTTTGTCCCAGAACTTTCTTGCTCATAGCTAATATTAAGCAGTTACCATTTATATTGGCTGAAAATTCTCCTATCAAGATTTTGAAAGGCGATGGCCAAATATTCCTCTATTGGGGGCTAGTAGTTGAGGATGTTCCTGCTTCCCCTGAACACATTTGGAAAATGATTTCTATTTATCAGAGAGGATTTGGAAATTTCTGTGAAGTGATGATAATTTTGGAATATTAATTGCTTATTAGTAGATTATTCCCAATTGAAATAAGAGAAAACTCCAGGAAACTTGATTAAAAAGGGAAAGCCCCACCTGTTCTCTCCCTTTTTATAAGTCCTTGGAAAGGGTGGGGACAGGAAGATGGATGATATGTGGTCACCGTACTCATTAGAATGGAATAGAAAATTGAACACACTGCTTACCTCTGAGCATGAGTGGCAACAATTCCATTATGTGCTGACCTTTAGAGGAAGAGGTGAGGGAGGCTTGAACAGTTAGTACTTGGGCTCTAAGACAAATCAGTTCCCATTCCAGGACACAAGCTTTCTGTACATGTTCAGGCTTATCCCAGAGATTCAGGGTAGAAAAAGACATTACAGAATTTAAAGGAGGTCAAACCAGGGATCTGACAAGAGACGGTGGTGTCTCTGTACAATAAAATGGATTGTTGAGAAGCTAACCCTAATGTTCTCATAATGTCACAAGGATCTAACTCCCATCTGTGCCCCTTGCAATATTGCTGTGTTATGTACCAAAGAGTGTGTTTAACAAACATCAAAAGGTGGTCCTTTGCTTTGATTGTCTTATAATCTAAGACACTCATAAAACTATTTCCTGTCAAGCGAAGGACACTTTGGAATATTAAGTTAATAGGCTATGTTGTATACTACAGTAAGTACACTATGCTCAGAATCAGCAGATCTACATGTCTGAGAGTTGTCATTTATTAACTCGGAGCAACTTACTTTATCTTTCTTTTCTGATTTTTTATTTAAAGTCTTTAAAATAGAGAGAGTGAGACAATGAGTGAGGGGAGGGGCAGAGGGACAAGCAGACTCTTTGCTGTGCATGGAGCCTAACTCAGGGACTCAATCCCAGGACCCTGAGATCATGACCTGAGCCAAAGTACGCTTAACCTACTGAGCCACCCAGGAGCCCCTCTTTGCCTGATTCTTATTTGTAAAATAAAATGCACAAAATAATGTACAAGAAATAATGTACAAAAAAGCACTTTGTGAATGCAAACGTTTTACACAGTATTACCAAATTCTCCCGTCCTTGGACTCTTTTAAATCAGCAGTTCTCAGCACAGCAGGGGCACAGGGAGACAGAGAGAATCTTAGGCAGGCTCCATGCCAGCATGGAGCTCCATGTGGGGCTTGATCTCACAGCCCTGAGATCATGACCTGAGCCAAAATCAAGTTGGAGCCTTAACTCACTGAGCCAACCAGGCGCCCCAGAAATGTAATTTTTTTAAAATTTAACAGAGAGAGAGACAACGAGAGAGGGAACACAAGCAGGGGGAGTGGGAGAGGGAGAAGCAGGCTTCCCGTGGATCAGGGAGCCTGATGCGGGGCTCGATCCCAGGACCCTGGGATCATGACCTGAGCTGAAGGCAGACGCTTAACGACTGAGCCACCCAGGCGCCCCAGAAATGTAATTTCAAAAATAACTTCTCTCTACCTAAACTTAACTATAACATTGAAGTTAATGTAATCACTCTGCATTTATTTATTATATTTATGTATATTATATACATATACACATTTATGTATATTTATTACATTTATCAATTTAGTATTTAAATTTCATCAATTTAAGATTTTTTCTCACTTTGCTTCTTATTTCTTGGAAATAAATTGAGTCCCAGGTTGGACTTAGGTACCATTTTGGCTTTCATGACATTTGCTTCTGCTCCAGACTTATAAAAATTTATCCAGTGCTTCAAGTAACTTTGTTCCAGACCGGTATCTGTCCAGGATTGCATAAAGAAAGCCTTCTCTGTTACTTCAATGATTGGGGGAAGAATATGGTTTAGGAAATGAAAAACTACAATGACAAATAATGAAATATAAAAATATTATGCCTTAGAGGGAAGAGAATTTACTCTTTTTGGGGGGGTCCATTGCATTGCTGTGCCAAGATCATGGTGATGCCTGACATCTACAACCTTTAGCGATTCATTCCTTGAGACGGACTTGACTTGGAGGGGGATGGCCTTCGCAGAAGAGGCCGGTGGAAGGAGAAGAGGCTTTGCAATAGCTCTGTTATTGCTCTAGAGATGGTGGAATGGAGCAGTGATTAATAGTTAGTAATGACCTTTCCCAGGGAGAGACAGCAGGGATTGTAGAATAGAGGTGGCCACAACAAGGTGGGGGTAGCAGGAGGGAGAGCTCGCTCCCACTGATGCTAGAGCAGTTCATCAGGAAGGTCCTCTCAATGGTCAGGGAGTCACAAGTCAAAGAAAGCCCGATGGATGAGAAATACTTAATATAATTCAATTGCTGTATGTTTCCTCCTTTCACACAAAGCGGTGGTTCTCAACTGGGGCTGATTCTGCCCTCTAGAGGACACTTGGCAATGACTGGAGACATTTTTGGTTGTCAAAATTGGAGAGGTATGCTCCTGGCATTTAGTTAAGTAGAGGCCAGGGATGCTGCTGAACATCCTAACACTCACAGGACAGCCCTTCATAACAAAGAATTATCCAACTCAGTAGTACCCAGGGTGAGAAACCTTGACCCAGAGGAAGATGTTTTCAAGGGCTAAGACTCTACTGATCACTCAGTAGAGGGTTGTACAGATTTGAAATACAGAATAACTTTTTTAGACAATGTTAGACAGGAAAGTACTCACTATAAATATTCAACACAAACTCAAATGTTTAATTTAGACTGTGTCTGCTTGATATTTCAAAAATGAGCAAGGAAAAATAATAATCAATGATCTGAATATCCTTTCTTAGTTCCAAAAGAATCAGAATCCTAATTTAGGCCTAACTATTTTCTAATTTTGGCTGCTTATCAGAATTACCTGTGGAGATTAAGAGTATCTCAGTAATTCTGACTCAGTAGTTTAAGTGTGGAGCCTAGGCATTTATATTTTTCAGAAGATCTAGATGAGATGAGATTCTGACGTATGGTCCAGATCGAAAACCACTGTTTCATAGTCATATTAAGAAAGTACACTAATTTAAATAACCTCTTCACTCTTTCTCCTCTGCTTACAACCTGGGAGAGGGGGTCATGGGTATGTAGAAATGCATACCACTTTCTCTTCATTCTGTGTCCCATTCAGAGCCCAAGTTTAAGGAACTAAAATGGTTTGAGAATATATGGATAAGGTGTGCCTATAAAATCTCTTCTCTTTCTTGCTTTTAATAGTGAATTCTCCCTAGCAAAACTGTGTGGCCCATTCAGACTTGATGAGATATTCAGGCAATCTATATTACTATTCTTTAAAACTATGCTCTGTATTTCCCCTTTTGCCCTTTTGACCTCTGAGTGACTCCCTCATTTGAATAAAGTTATGATGAGGAAACAGGGTACAGAGATTAAGATCTCCAGGTTACACAGGAAATCAGGGGGCAGATTGGGATCACATTTCCAGCAACCGATCCAGAAATCCCACCTAAGTCATTCATCCGGAGTTCTGTAAGGGCCATCCCGTGCCAAAGTAGGTTTCAGATTAAAGAAAGCACAAGATGGTTTGCCCATTTGAAGAAAACACACACAGAGAAGTGCATCCACACACATGCAAGGATTTAACTTCTAATTTCAATTCTCTCCATTGTTTATTATCTCTTGACTTCCAATAGTTCACTGTTTAAGTCAATAGCCACCAGATTCAAATGAGCACAAGATAACTGTTAAACATCTTAAATGATATTTTTTCCTAAGTCTGTTCTAAAGATGATGCTTTTTTTTTTCATGCTTCAAATGGAGGTGTTTTCTCTTTTTCCTGTTGTCTTCTGGAAAGTCTGATCCCCTGATGTTACCAATATGCAGAAACTATGGAGGGGGCATCTTTAGTTCTTTGAAAACATGCAATATTATTTTAGATTTTGCCACTGAATTCACTGCAAGCACAGCTCAAATTATTTAAAGACCTCCTCATTTGCATGGAAGAAATGACTAAAAGTGATTAATGTGAGCTCTTTAGGAACGTTTGATGACAAGTTTATTGGGAATGTGTATGTGGAAACTGCTATCATTTCTGTTTCTAAAAACCATTGCCATGAAAAGAGCAAAAAACATTATTGAGCCCAGAAGAGCTTTGCTTTTACACCAGAAAGTGAAAATGGAATAAAAAGGCAAGTCAATATAAACATTATGTGTTCCAGATGAGTTTCACCACATGACCACAGAAGAGTGAGACAGGATTCTGAGAAATAAATGACAGAGACTGAAGCAATTTAAACTGTAAGCTCTTTTTGTATTATCTAAAAAAGAATGTCCCATTTTATCTTGCGACTCTGGAAAAATGGTAGCTGATAAATATACTTTATCGTCAAATGCCAAAGGCAGATGTGATTGTCAAGATGCTTCTCTTTTCCCCTTTACTCTGGGACTTATAAGCAAGCAGGATAGTCTGGTGGGTAAAGAATTGTTTATTCACTTGGTAGTGAATCTAAAAATGGGCATAATCTAAATTTTAATCACTCTCTATAAAAATTTCAGGCAGATTTGAAAATACAGGAAATGTAGATTGCCTGGAACAAGGGTCATTGTTACCTGTTTTGTACTGTAGTTTATTGCTTTATTTGTCAGTGGAGAACTAAGGCAGGCCACAATTATGACTGCCCTGAACAATTAGTAGGTAGAGGTAGCTCTGAGCCACTAACCTAGAGTAGAGGATTCTTGAACCTGGAGATGTTCCTGGAAACTATATAACCAAGCAATTTGGAAGTTTCTAAAAAAAAAGAGAGGAGAACCTTTGGTATGTCTGGATATCAGGAGCATATTTCAGAACTTCTGGACAAGATGTTCCAATTTGAAGTCCCATGATGCAAGGCCTCTGTTCTGATTCATCCTAGCATGTTATGTTTGAGAGCGTTTGTGTTGAGAGCCCTGTGGCAGCTTTCTTTGTATAGATGCTCAAGTGGAAAGGGTAGAGGTTACTCCAGAGGCTAGAGAATAGTAATTCATCTCCATCGAGCTTGATGAAATTAGAGTTCCAGAATGCAGAGCCGAGCCCTAGAGCCAGCTCCTGGGACTCTCAAATGGAACTTTAGCTTGGTTAAATTCTTGGTAGAGAATATGGCATAAGAAAAAGGGCTATGGTCATATAACAATGATTATCTTTGGTTTCAAAACATTTACTTACAAAATGATCTTCAGGGGCATGTAATTACTGTGAAATTATAGTGTAAGTTTCCAATCAAACTGTATATGAACATCAAAGCAAAGAAAAGAGTGAAGGCTGTTAGTGTAGATCTGTGAGCCAAGCTTATAGGAAAAGACTGGATTCTAGGAGTAGCTATCTTCCGTTAACTCCGTGTTGACAGTGAAATTGCTACATTTCCATGTGCTCAGCTTCTTCAGCTGCAAAATCAACATAATGATGTGCACACCTCACTCAGAAGACCTTTGCAGGGAAAGACTAAGGAAGTGTTGTTGCTGTTTTTTTTCCTGAAAAGGACAAGTTGTTATAAAAAGGCGTAAGAGTAATTAGGGCTTGCTGCTGGCCTACAAAATAAAATATATTGTTTTCATTGATATTGCAAAGTGATTTTTTACTGAAGTATGGTTGACACAAAGGTTACATGAATTACACTGCAAAGTGAGTTTTATATTACCTTACTTTATAAATGGACTATATGTTCTGTGAAGTGTCTGGCTTAGAATGGGCCTTATTAATATTTAACTATTATTTTAATAGTAAAATAATAACAGCAGCAGTATTGTTATTTGTGAGTTTTATAACACTGTGAACGCTGTGTCAGATACTGTGATAGCATTTTATATGCATTATCTTATTGACTCCTGAAGGCAATCTGCTGAGGAGAGATTATGATCTCCAAGTGTAGACCTGGAAAGACTGGGGGTGTGGAGAGTTGGTCATCCAGTGTGTAAGTGGTAGATGCAGGATTAAAAGCCATCTGTCTTTGGTTCCTGAGTCCTATGCTCTTGGTCATGGTTAAGGGCTGAATTGCATCCTCCCAAAGTTCATGTGTTGAAATCCTAACCAGGGCCTCGTATCCCAGACTCTAACTGTATTTGGAAATAGGTCTTTAAAGAGGTAATGAAATTAGGGCCCTAATGCTGGGCCCTAATCTACTATGACTGGTATCCTTATAAGAAGATGAAATTTTGACAGATGCACACAGAGGGAAGGCCATGTGAAGACACAGGGGGAAGACAGCCATCTGTAAGCCAAGGAACAAGGCCTCAGGAGACACCAACCCTGTCAACATTTTGATTTTGGACTTCAGCCTCCAAAATTGTGAGACAATAAATTTTGTTGCAAAAGCCACCCAGTCTGTGGTACTTATGTCAGCCCTAGCAAACTAATGCAACCACCATTATATCTTGTCATCTCATTAGAGAGGAAAAATGTCCAGCCTGGAAATCCTTAGCTGATCTGAGAAAATCATCAGACAAATAATTTCAACTCTTTTCTATCTCTACCTCATGTCGTCTGGCTATAGAACCTTCTTCTCAATCTTTTTGTGGTAGATCACCTCATTATTCAGCAAATACTGACTTTTCTCATCTCCATGGGAGGAATATACCTCTGCGCCACTTATGTTTATTTGGTCATGTGACTTACTGTAGTCATTTAGGTGTTGCAATGATGTGAGGTGAGCAGAGGCTTGAAATGTGTTTGCACACTAACCTTGGCTTTCTTGCACCTGGAAATCAGGCCCCAGAACAAACACGTGTGAGAGCAGACGTGAACTTACACTTTAACTTGAATCAAGAGTCCAACCTGGCTCAGGCAATTTGCAGTCGACACCCAGACCAGTGAGAATAAATTCTGTTGTCCTAAGGTACTGATATTTGAGGTGGATTTTTTTCCATTATGGTGGCAATAGCTGATACATCTATTATCCGTTAACATGCTATATCTGGGTCATATTGTGTAATGAAAGTCCCCATTGATTTTCCTGTTTGATTTGGGGAAAATGCATGCCAAGCTTCCTCCAAATATTTCCCATATCCTGGAGTTCAAGTCTAGAGATTCATTCCATTAAGTTTCAATACTATCCGGTCTTCTGGAATCTTTCTCTAAAGAGAAGCTTGGGCAGAAGAGTAACTTCCAAAGACCAAATCAACAAATCTTATTGTTATTGAGTTGCAAAGCAGCTGGGGCAGGATAAAACCTGCCAGAGAAAAAAAGGCATTGAGGAGGGAGGAAAATATACAGTGGGAAGCCTAGGATGGGCAAGGAGCAACATCAAAGACAAACTTCATGCTCTTTACTCCTTTGTCAAGGATCAATCCTGGTCCCAGGATAGCATAACCCAAATTGGAAATTACCAAATATCTACCCACAGTAGAATGAATAAAATAAATTGTGGTATATTCATATAATGGAATGTTTTATAGCACTTGTTATGGTTTTAATCATGTTCCTCTGCAAATTCTTATGTTGGAGTCCTAAACCCCAGAGCCTCAGAATGCAACCTTATTTGGAAATAAGGTTATTGCAGATGTAATTAATTAAGAAGAAGTCATATTGGAGCAGGTTGGGCCCCTAATCTAGAATGACTGGTGTTCTCGCTCTCTTTTTTTTTTTTTTTTTAAAGATTTTATCTATTTGAGAGAGAGAGAGAGACAGTGAGGGAGAGAGAGCACGAGAGGGGGCAGGGTCAGAAGGAGAAGCAGATTCCCCTGCTGAGCAGGGAGCCCGATGCAGGACTTTATCCTGGGACCCCGGCATCATGACCTGAGCCAAAGGCAGACACTTAACCAATGGACCCACCCAGGCACTCTAAAATGACTGGTGTTCTTATAGAAAGAATGCCTTGTGAAGAGAGACACAAGCCAGGAGAACACCACGTGAACTTGAAGGTAGAGAACAGAATGATACATCTACCTCCAAGACCTGGAATGCCAAAGATTGCCAGCAAACCACTAGAAGCTAAGAGAGAGGCCTGGAACAGATCCTCTCTCACAGGGTATCAACTTTGCTGACACCTAGATCTTGGACTTTTAGCCTCCAAAATTGTGAGACAATACATTGCTGTTAGGCCACCTCATTTGTGGCTATAGCAGCCTTAGGAAATGAAAACAATAATGAAATGAATGTACTTTTATTGCATGCAGCAACATGGATGATTCTATTGACACTATGTTTGAGTTGGATGAAGCTAGACACTAAAGAAAACATAATATGAAAGTCAATTTGTACAAATTTCAAGCACCAGGAAAATTAACTTACTGTAGTTTCCTCTTGGGTGAAGGTACTAGTATACAGACTCAGGTTTTGTGAGGCTTTCTGGATACTGTCAGATTCTGTTACTTGACTTTCTAGTGGCGACTTACGTGTGTTCACTTTGAAATAATTTCTTGAGCTCTACTGTTAGGATTTGTTATGTTTTGAGTGCATACTGCATGTCACTATAAGAGAATTTTAAAAAGTTACTGATGGGGAGATGTAGTGGCGGGGAGAGACTGAGGCCAGGGGATCTAGAAGAAATACTTGACTTTGTAGATAAGTACATGAGAAGGGGGCATGAAATAGCATCCAGAGCACAGTGGAGGGTTTGGCTCGGATAGGAAGAAGGCACTTCTGGGCTTGGACACGCTATAACAGAAGTGGGGTTTGCGAAGTTTCCACTTTATCAGGGTTCTCTTCTTTCCTTTGTCTCAAATAAAACTGGGGTTTAGTATTTCAAAAATATTTTTTTGGCAAGTCTCTTTGCATTTTCTGAAATTCATTTGAAACGCCATCCATTACTCTGGCAAAGCCAGGGAGCCCTTGTGTCCTTATGACAGGCCTCTTGTTGCTATGGTAATTGAATGTTTACTAGAGAAAATATTACCAGTTAATAATAGCCTGGATGGAAATAATAGCTACTGCTAGGCCCTTCAGAGTTACACACCATCAATTTCCAATTTGCTGAAATAGGTGCAATTGGCTTTTTGAATTTCAAAGTATGACTTTTTCCAAGCCTCTATGATCCTTCCCCCATACCACGCACCACAGGCCCACACCCACACACCCAAATGCTTCTAAAGAATGTTTGGCTTGTCCAAAATGATGATAGAGGGAAGCTGTTATGTTGGAGTCTTGTCATAATTTCAACAGTAGGAATAATGAATAAATTAGAAGGTTACTATTTATTGGCTTTGGTTAATAGTGAAATCACAGAGGGAATAATCACAGAAGGAGAGTATAATTCATACTACTTTGTATACTCAGTCTTATCCAGAATCTCATTCCCAAAAAGCAAACCAACAGGCAGATGTGTTGAATTACTCCGTCAAAAATCATGCCGGTGCACAACAAAAATGCCTTTCAAGGTATTTAGCAAGCTCTTTTCCTTAGCCTGGGCTATTTACACATTTGTTCATTTATTGATTGATTGCTTCCTTCCATTATTAGTTAATTCAGCAAATGTTTATTGAGCCAGTCCTTAACCTAGTTCTTGGGGAAGCAGACCCTGCCTCTGCCCTCAGAGGAGCTTGTGATACAGTGAATGCAATGTTTCGATGAAGTCACCATTCCTGTCATCAGCCTTCCCACTGAATGCCAACGGAGTGCGGCTGGAAGGATGCGGTTCATGACTCAGGTTCCATGTCCTCCCACAACTGGCCACCTTTCACCCACATGTGGGAAGCTGTGTGAAAGTACGGGGGTGAGGAGCTGAGCCTAGGCTTGTGGGAGGGAAACCCCTCCTTCAAAAGAACAAACAGCACTCCTGGGAGTCCAGGTTTATGATTCCAGGAAGAAATATTCAGCTTCCAGGTTGACCAGTTTTATCCACCAGATCTAAGAGGGTAGGAAAATCAGTGAGTGGGCGAGTTAGACGTCTTGCGAACACGAAACAAGAGGTACAGATCATCTTTGGAGACTGGATCTGGCCCTCTAAGCCAGTGGTATCCTGGACAGCTTAGTGTACAAGAGAACTGCTGGGTGCGGGGAGGGGGGCAGGGGTTAAGAAACAGAAGAATGCATGTATCTAGGCCCCATCCCTGTAGAGATTGTGATTCCAAGAGTGGAACCCAGGAAAATGCATTGTAACTAGTTCCCTGCTTGTTTTGGCGGTGATGTTCCCTGCTCACGCACCTGCCAAAGAAGGGACAGGTTAGTGTTTTAGACCAAAAACTCTCTAATGCGGGAGGGCACATGAAATGGGGAGAACTAGCAGGCAAGAGACATCAGTCAGAAGAAGCATGTTCTAGGTGATGGATCATGAGCCTGTGCAGCAGCAGTGGGTTTGGAGAGGAGGGATGGGCTCTGGAGAGACTTGAGACTGAGAAGCAATGAAACTTGGAGAAAGATTAGGTCAGAGATAGAAAAGTTACAAGCCTGACTATCAATAGTGCTGGGGGGAGAAGTCACAGAGCAAAGACTTCAGCTTTTGCATTTATTGTCTGGGATGGTCTGGACCCTCTTCCATCCTGGGAACCTGGCTGTGGCCACCAGATTCTTACATAGCGAGGGTCAAATTGAATGGAAGAAAAGTGCCCTATGCCCGGAGTCTGAGGGAGATGTGTACAAGGGAACTCTGCACTGTGGACTTTTAAAGACTGTAACACATGCTGGGGTGCCTGGGTGGCTCAGGGGGTGAAACGTCTGCCTTTGGTTCAAGTCATGATCCCGGGGTCCTGGGATCGACCCTGCATCAGGCTCCCTGCTCAGTGGGGAGTCTGCTTCTCCCTCTCCCTCTGCTACTCCCCCTGGCTCATGCTTTCTCTCTCTCTCTCTCTTTCAAATAAAATCTTAAAAAAAAAAAAAGACTGTAACACATATAGAAATGGAGGAATTTTTAAATTTGCTTTTTGTTTGTGTGTCTTCCTATATGAACATGGGGACAGGTGATGCCAGGAACCAGTATTTGGGAGGATCAGGGTGGAGGCCAGAAGGTGTGAGACACCATGGCCGTAACCGCACGGTTGTTTAAGAGCTTCTGAGGTAGACACGCTGATTGGACACTACCTATCCTAGGGTGGTGTAACCTATAAACAACTTGGATTATAATTTTTCTGCTCCTTAATCTGCCCTGGTGGATCTTGCCCCTGCTGGTTAGAGCAAAGACAATGACCAAAGTTCTGCAGTGGTGTGTCCAGAGCAAGTGGTGTCGGTGGGATCAGCAGGTAGCCAGTGGGAGAGTCAGAACACCTAGAGATGGTGCAGTAGGTGGGGTTGGGATAAAAGAGGTGATGATATGGAGATTGAGTCACTCCAGAATAGGACAGCCACAGTCTGGAAGAGTTTGTGCCAGAAACCATGTGCCATCAGCTCTTCTTTCCTTCATCAGAGCCTCATCTCCTATCACTCTATTTGAGAGAGAAAGTGGGAGAGTTGACAAGCAACTCTGCCACCAGGGCTACCAATGGCGGTTTGGTGACAGCGGAGCCTGCTCACAAATGCGTGGGACCATAGACCAGAGAATCCATTGCACTTATTTAGAATGCACAGCATTTCTATTGTTTGCTTTCTACGCAGCTTGTTAGATAAGTAGTTTTTGTAGTAGCTAGGATGAAAGTCAAGGAAATACGGTACTCTCAAGTATATTGTCTGTTCTCCTATATCCCTATTTTGTTCTCCACATATCCCTATTTTGATACTCTGTTTTTAGAATAGAGATTGGCAAACTCCAACCTGCAAGCCACACCCAGCCATGTCCTTTAGTTTGCATATCCTCTGTGATTGCCTTCTTGCAACAGCAGATCAACAGCTGAAGTCACCAAATGACCTGCAAAGCTAAAATAAGTCACTACCTGGATTTTTCTTTCTTTCTTTTTTTTTTTTGCAAAGTTTGCTGACCTCTACTTTAGAAGAATCCTTTAAAAAGCTAGAATCACCAGAATGTCTTTCCCTAATTGATATCAATGAGGAAAATGATAAATTTCAATGATTACTCATATTTTGATAAATTGCTTTCATATACATGTTAGCCACACGATAGCCACAAAAGCGCTTTGAGGTATATTTCCTGAAACTTATTTCACGGATGAATAAATGGAAGAGGAGAAATGATGTGATTTGCTTGACTCTTCCTTTGGGTACCCCAACCAGCACCCCCATGTCCTATGTCGAAATTCATGTGATTTCCATCATTCTAGCTCCATCCTAGAGCTGAATGTGTCTGCTCATGGAGAAAATCCATCTAATGTAATTTCCAAAGTGCTGAGCAGAACTTTGAGCCCCCAGACATCTCAGCCCAAATCCCAGCATTAGAAATTCATTCCTGTGGATCAACAGGTTCCCCTCTGGAGATGGAAAATGCCCTTGGGAGGGGGAGCATGTTAAGTCACTTGCATTTTCAGAAGAAGTCTTAAGAGAATGCTTTTCTCCTAACAAGGAGATGTGATGCCCGGTGGGGAAAGGGGCTGCAGGTGTGGTAAGAAATACTTCTGTGCGTGGCCAGGCATGGAGGGAGAGATCTGGGAGGGGTGTCAGGCACTCAAGAGAAATGAAAAGGGCAAGTCTCCAGAAAGTAGGAACTTTACTCCTTTTTTTATTCATAGTTCTTTTTCTCCTTGGTACCACAAGGAGAGTGGTGCACAGGCAAATGGATCATGATTTATTTTAGTGATTCTTACATTCTTATCATGTTTTTCCTGCTACCTTATGACCAGTCTCGTGTTTCATCTCATAGTTGCCTAGCTACCCACAGCCCGAGTGTTGACAAGCTTCCCAAAGAGGAGAAGGTTAGTTTTGTGAGAATTCTAGAATTATATCTCCAAGGAGGTTTCTTGCCACCAGAGTGTCCCTGGAGCAAATCTGTGGACTCTAAATATTCCCCAGCAGATTGTAAATTTTGGATATGCTGCTAGCAAAGAGAAGAAGGGACAGCAGCAAATGTCAGGACCACATGGTTTCCAGTTAGATTGTAGTCAATGTGATATTTTGTATGATACACTCTGTTCTCTGCTCAAAGATGTTCTTGGGAGAGAGAAGAAAGTTTGCATGTTTCTTTTGTGCCAAGGAATGATGAATCAGGGGAAGAGAAACGGGGATGGAAAATCAATTTTGGATTTGAGTGTTAGAAAGAGGCTAGAATTGTGAGTCCTTATGTTGGTGGCACCATCTTAACAAAGTGCTAATGTGTTTTTTCTCTCTTACTTTGCAGCAGGTGACCCAAAATGGTGTTTAAACCTGATATGTACATGGCATGGACATTTCCATTTTTTAAAAAAGAATCTTCTGTAGATAACAGAGTTGAAGTATATGCCCTAAAAATATGACATTAACTTGGTAAGTAGATTAATTTTAGGACTTCAGTAATTAAATATAGGGAAAGAAGCAACTTTTATAAATGAAACCCAATAACCACTGAATTTCCATAGTGATGCTTCTGTCTCTACTGTTTGGAGAATTTCATTAATGTGTGGGAATCTTTCTTCATATGTCGGAGAGAAAACTGAGCTGGGAGTGACATTCATTGGGTTCCATGTCAGTTCTTGCTCATAATCAGATAGTGTTAGGTAGGTCACTGTGTTTTTCTTACTCAATTTTCTTATGTGCACAGTGAAGAGATTGAATTAGACACCTCCTAAGTTTTCTTTTACTCCTCAGAATGGAATTCTTGGTTTCACTTGGGCAATAGACTCTGGTTAGCATTCCTCTTCTTTTCTTTTGATCATCTGAAATGCCATTTTCTTTTGACCTGACTCTTTAAAATTCAATTATTTTACCTCAGATTCATCATCTCTCATTCATTTTCTTTCCAGTCATTTTCCCCTCTGTGTTAGAATCTTGACTTCACAGAATTTGAAGATGCATAGGCTAGAGTCTCATCTCTTATCCAAAACATTCATGACAGATCATGATCCTGATTCTTCTCCAGGAACGGAGAGCCAGTTACTTCCAAAGCCTAATGCATTTAGGCTGGCTTAATTTTAATTGTGTCAAATATGACACAAAAATCTTGTATGAATCTTTGTCACATTCGATTTAGTTAAGGGTGCAGCTATTCTTTTCTTTTTAAACCCATTTATTTGGGTAATATAATAGGCTTATTGCTCCTTCAAGAGTGTATCACACAACCATTCTAACCAAAGCTTATGAATCATTGTGATTTCATCAAGTTCGAAGAAGAGGAATGGCTGACGGATGGTATGAAGCAATGCCAAAACAATCATAAAACACATAGCCCTGTTTTTAACATTTGTGAAAGTGTTACATGTGTAATTTGCTTCAAAGAGAGGGAGGGAAGGAAGGCAGGATTGAGACAGGGACTGAGAGAGACAGAAAGAGAGGGAGAGAAGGGGGAGGGAGAGAGAGAGAGAGAAAGAGGAACAGAGTGGGAGAGAGCTGGAGAAAACTGGCTTAGCTGTGATGGGGTGCTGCACATTATAATGGACGGGAAGGTGCTCCTGGCTGCCCTGAAGAGCCCATTCAGAGTGAGATGTCTGCCAATCACATGGTGCCCATGTCCATGTGAAGCAAATGCATTATATGATTTTGCTGCACGTAATTTTCCCTTCTTCATTCTGACTGGAGAGCATGTAATGAGATAGTGTTAAGTCATAAGCCCACAGTTACATAGGAGCATTTAGCCAAGACAAGGTTGGCAGTTTGGAAGCTCGTTTTATGACATCTTGGGTTCATTTTTGCCTTTGAGAAGTTTCTTCAATACTGTGAATGCTCCTGGGTTTCCCTGGGAAAGCTCAACAGTGGTGTATACAGGTGAACAGTGGTCAAACTCTTGATACTAAAACCTTTGAGAAAGCCCAGCCACCCTCCTGACACTCCTTTAGTCCGAGGAGTTCCTCACATGCAAGCAGATTGCTTCCGAGGCTGGCTGCGTGAAGGTGGGACACGCTGATGCTGGTAGGCCATTTCAGCTGCAGTCTTTCTACTGAAAATGCATCATTTCATCTTGAGCCCTCTGGTACTATTTGAATCAGACTTTCACATAATAACATTAAGTGTGTTACTAGTCATCTAGTTTTAATGTCAAGATTCCAAACCCCGTGTCTGAAGATATTCATCTTCTTTTCTCCAAAACATTTATGCATATGCATTAAAACGCATTATCAGTGAGAGGAAACAGACCATTGGTTCAGACAATTCAGAGTGAAATCCAGAGGAGAGAGAGGTCATGGAAGGCTGGAGTTCTTAAACTGGGCCTTGAAAAAATTGACAAGCAGAGAGGAAGAAACAGTTCAAGAATATCAGGACAAGGGTATCTTAACTTTTGATTTATTTCAAATTTAGCTGACTTGGGAGCATGATACAATTCTTCCTAGTCTACATTTGTCCCACAAATGTTTCCTGTATTAAAAAACGAGAGGCATTTTGGCTGTGTGTGTGGGGGGGAGGGTGGTGGAAGATAGCATTTCCAGAGGAAAAAGCATTTCTTTTCTGCCTTTCAGTTTTTTGCAGTCTGTGTTATAGTTATTAAGTGTTGATATGCCAATCTCATTTGTTCTCAAAGTGGACTATTTAGAATGTCCATCTTAACAGTCAAACAGATTTTCTTAGCCACCTCACCTAGTTACTCCCCCAAATAAGAATCCCAAGTAAACTCATATGCAATGATTGTAGACAACTATTTTCAGCAATCACACTAATCTATAAAACAGATATCTTTGGGGTCACAAATTTTCTATTGGAGTGGCCTTTAAAATTTTTCATCTCAGTGAGTATTTTAATTGCTATGAAGTTGAAAAGTGAAGAATTAAAAATAGATAAATTGATTTTGTCAGAGTTAGAAGAAAAAAGTTTATGTGTGACTCAATCAATGGTTTATTCTATTTTTTGAGAGATTTAAAATTAAGAATTTGGAGAAAACCTGGAAATTTAGGTTATTTCCAGGTAAGGATTCAGGTTTTGCTTTGTTACTGTATTATATTGATTTTTGGCAGATGGTGTCCATGAATGGGAGAAGGAAAGGAGAAGGAATCTGTAGCTCCCAACTGGAAACTGTGTGGACCATTTACTATGCTGCTTAGAATTTTGTCATTCGGTGGGATGTAGACCTGCTTAGAACAAAGCAACTGTTAAGGTCAGCCCTTCATCAACCTATTTTCAGTCTTTGGGCATTTAGTTCCTGTTTTCTCTTTTCCAGAGGTCTGCTAAGCTGAGCCTCATATTGAGAGGTTTCTTCCCTGTAACTTTTGCCATCTGGAACACACTCTTTGCATTTTCATCCCTCATTCCACATCTCAGCTGGGATCAATCATGTCTCCCTTATTTTATGTCACTCATCTTCCTGTGTTTGTTGAACAAGTGCCCACAAGTCAGCAAGTGATGGGGTCCAACTTGAGTCCGGCCCGTGTGCTTTGGAGAGAGCCAGTCCAGCTCCAGCTTTGACCCAGAGTACCTGGGTCACGTGGCCTGGATGGTCCCGGGCTTCCCCTTGGGAAACACTCTTCACTCAGTACTTTTGGGAAAAAGAAAAGTCCTAATTCAGAGGACAAAATTGACATTATAGGAATCAGTGAAAGAGCTTTGTGACAGGCATGTGATGATTAAGAGTTCTGGGTATCCCAACCCTCTCTTGAGTCCCCTGGTTATTTGCACAAGAGGAAGATGTGCTTCTTTTCCCCAGGGCCTGCCCACACACTCCTGCTTCTGTCCTTTGTCACCCAGACTTGGCTCTTAGATTTCCTCTGGTTTTGAACCCCCTTTAAGTTTTTCCTTCCCAAGGTCATCCCGGACCTGCTCCTGTTGTCTCTATCTTGGTCATCCCAGGTTTCTGCATATTTATTAGGTATATTTTAGTTGTTGCTGGTAAAGACATTCATTTTCTGCCTAGCCACACACATTTCTCCCTCTTCCAGTGGGCCTCCCGAGCCTTCATTGCTCCTGAAGCAGCAGTTTGGAAGTGCCTTATCGCAGTGCTTTTATCTGTTCTTTTTTTTTTTTTTTCTGAGCTACAAATCAAGGTGTATTGTCCATCCAATTTGCAATCCTGTTTCTCTGTGGTTGTGCTTCTCTAAGTTGAGTGTGTGTGTGAATCACCTGGAGAGGTTGGTGAAAAGCAGGTTCTGAGTCAGTAGGTCTGGTCTGAGCCCCACGGTGTTCCCAGGTGGTGCAGGGGCTGCTGGTCCCAGGATCATAACCGGAGTAGCAAGGGTTTGTTGTCCTTTGTTTTCATTCCTGGTGGCTGTACTAGTTTCCCAGGGCTGCCATAACAAAGTACCATAGCTTAGGTGACTTAAAACAACAGAAAATTAGTGTCTCACAGGTCTAGAGATTAGAAGTCCAAAGTTAAGGGCTATGCTCCTTCTGAAACCTGAGGGGGAATCCTTCGTTGCCTCTTCCCAGCTTCCGGTGCATTGTTGGCAACTTTTGGTATTTCTTGACTTGTAAAGGCATCAACTCAGTCACCTGGCCATCTCTTCCCTCTGTGCTTCATGTTGTCTTCCCTCTATGTACATCCGTCCTGTGTCCAAATTTTTCCTTTTTATAAGGACACCTTGTTTTAACTTGATTATCTCTATATAGACCCTACTTGCAAATAAGGTCACATTCTTAGGTACTAGGGGTTAGGATTTCAATGTGTTTTTCTTTGTAAGTCACTGTTCAAGCCATAACAGAGGCCTACTTCCCATTTTTTTTTAATAGGACGTGTAAGACTTTCTTTTTTTCCTCTCTAGTTATTTTTTCTTTCCTTAAATAGAATTTGCTGCTTTGATCATCAACTGGCACATGGGAAATTAAGGATCTTTCATTTAGAATGGCCTAGGAAATGTATAGGTCTGGAGTCACCAAGAAACTGGTACCAGAAAAGGACTATTAAAAAAAAAGAAAGTTTGGGTGCTCCGTTCTTCCAGGATGTAATAGTAGAAATAGCATGGGCTTTCAAGTAGGCCAGTTCTAAAATTTGAATCCTGACCCCCTTACTTAATACTTCTATGATTTGGGGAGCAACCCACTTGCTTCTGCTTAACTTCTGTTTCCTCATTTAAAAAATGAGTGCAGTGACACCTAGTAAAAAAAAAAAAAGGATGGTCAAGAGTATCAATAAGGCTTCCAAAGAAGCTGGCATGTGGTAGACATTGAATATATGTGATCGGCATTTCTATAGTAAAAGTCTACATTCTGAATATTACACCAGAACTGTCAGTGGTCCCTAGCCAGGTCATTCCATGGACCCTGCAGGGCTGCTAACTCAGCTGGCAGCAACCTCTGCTTCTCTTTCCTTCTCCCTGAGCTGCAACAGTGGTTCAGAAAAGCAAAAAGGACAAAGAGATTGCATTTCATTGCTTTTCTGTGTGATTTCCCATCTTGGATCTGAAAGCCAAGTACTGTTTCTCGTATGTGCCCATATGTTAACGTACATCATCATTTTCCATGTTATATTTCTAAATAAATGATTTCTCCTCAGTGGATGCCGAACAGAGATCTCTTCATCCTTTGGTTGTTGTTTGTGTATAAGGATGTATGTTTGAAATGTGGGCGCTTCTAAAATGAATCTATAGGCCTCACTCTAATAGAGGTCATTCCCTTTGGTGCTTGGCTGAAAAATGACATTTTTCATCACTAGTCCAGCATCCAGCACTCATGGCTAGGTCATTTACGTTACAGACAGGATTTCCAAAGTAGAGTTTGAATGAACAAATGGGAAGAGTTGAGAAGGCTAAGTGACAGTTGCAAATAATCCTTTTGTTTTCTAGATCTGAATCTTACACTATAAAAGTAAAAAGACAATTAATGCTTAGGTTAGGTTGGGGTTCCAAGTTGAATTTGGAACAAGTATTACTTGCCTCTCATATGCCAACCACATTGGAAGCTTACATGCCCAAACAGTAGTGTATGTGAAAATGGAAAACTTTGTCCACAAGTTTCAGTTGATGTTAAGGCGACATCATTCCTGAACTGGCCTATTATTATAGATCCATATAAACTACAGTGAACTAAGAGGATATTGGGTGTATGTGGGTGAGCCGAGTATGCAAACTGTACACATACATGTAATGAGCATACTCATTTATTTCTGTATTATTTTACAATTGCCAAAGAAAAAATCTTGTCTTTAAGGAATAAGGGTAAAACAATTTTTTTTAAAGATTATTTGATTTTCCCCCCAAACAGCTAGTAAGAGTGGAGGGGTTTGAAAGACTATCAGAAGAAAAGGGAACTGCTGGATGAGGGTGTACTTGAGGTGAAATTCAGTTTCACAAGTAAAAGAGGCTGAAAGGACCTAGCAGGGCCTTTCGAATGCTTGCATCTGGTTTGATTCAAATGGTTTCACATTCATGGAGTTTCAAATAAAAATAAAGTTCATAGCAAGAAGAAATGCTATTTAAACCATGTGAACTGGAGCCAGTGACAAAATTCATCCTTATAACCACAGTGTGTGAAGTTTTGCTTGGTAAGTAATTTTTCAGAGAAGGTATGCAAAATTAAACCACATACACCTGCATGCTTGGGTTAGTCCTTGGGGTTAAATTAGGTCAGCTTTTCCCATTTAGTGTCTCGGTGTACAGCTTGGTCAATTTTCCTTTCTCCAACAGCTATTTATGGAGCTTCTGCTATGTGTGATTTATCGTCATAGGTGTGGTGGTGCTATAGTGATGGTTTATGCAGCATATGGTGCATGCCTTTGAGGAGTTTACACTTTAGTGGTAAAGACAAAAACACATGGTTTTATGTGGTAGAATAATTTATTGAGTACTATTGAAGCTGATATAAGAAGGGAAAGAAGTAGAATTGATTGCTCACTTCCTTTGGCCAGAGAGCTAGAAACAGATGGTTCTTTACAGTGACTCCCCCTCCTCCAGAACAAATGGGGATTATTTTGTGCTGGGACAAATGGGGATTATCACAGCTGTGAAAACCCTAAATTGCTACTTTTCAGGATTTTGAGGAAAACTCTTCCATAGCCAATCACAAAAGCTGCCTGGATAAGGCACCCCCAAATAGGCATTTTCTCTGTATATTAGTCAGTGTTCTACAGAGAACCAGAACCAGTAGGATGGAGAGAGGGAGAGGAAGGAAGGGAGGGAGAAAGAGACAGACGATAGATAGATAGGTAGATAGATAGAGATTTTAAGAGATTGGCTCACATGATTATGGAGGGTTGGCACGTCCAAAATCTGCAGAATGGGTTGGCCACCTGGAGATCCAGGAAGGAGTACAGAATTCCTTCTTGCTTAGAGGAGGTCACTCATTATTCTATTCATGCCTTCAACTAATTGGATGAAGCCCACTCACATTAGGGAGAACAATCTGTTTTAATCAAAGTCTACCAATTTGAAAGTTAACCTCATCCCCCAAAACGCATTCAGAATAATGACATTTGGCCACGTATCTGAGTACCATGGCCCAGCCAAGTTGGGTTAAAATTAACCATCACACTGTCTTTGATGGTCTGGAGCACATGCGGGGATATGTTTTTTCAGCAAAGACCAGACCCCATCACATGCCTAGACAGAATCCTGCCTAGTTTCAAAGGAAAAATATTAAAAAGTTAGGACTTATATTTACTGGAAGATGGCACCCAGAAAGGTTATGTTACCAGAAAGAGTAACAGAGTGGAGCTGCTCTGGTCTCAGAGGAATCTCAGCTTGGTTGGCACCTTTTCCTGTGCTTGCTTCAGAGAGACAAGATGGGATGACTGGAGCTAGAGACTGGGTGCCTGACCTGGTGAGTGATACTTGTTGCAGGAATCAGTATGGCTAGCCAGTGTCTTTTATGCTAGTGAGCACACCATGATACAAGATATTTCTTGGTACAAGAAAAGGTCTTGACTTAGTGATAAAGAGTTATGGCTAAAGTTGGAGTCAGGTAGAAGACCAGCTCACCATTTGTTAGAAATGACCCAACACCTTTTAAGCCTCATAGAGTTAATCACTCTCACCTTCCACCTTCTACCTTCTATGTAATTAAGCAAAGCATCAAAGACATATCTGGCCTATAGAGCTGAGGCCTTTTATGGCCACACAATTAAAAAAACTTTCATCTCCCTCCTCCCCATTCTACTCTCAGCCCCTGCCAGATGACAGTTTAAGGACATCCTCTTTTTGACTAATTTTCTTCCTTAGAACTTATCCTATGTGATATGCCATATAAAGGGAATATATATATATATATATATATATATATATATATATATATATATAATTTGTTTGCTGACTGTCCTCATCAGTAGAATGTAAACTCCATGAAGGCAGGGATTTTTGTTTGTTTTGATCACTGTCTTATTGGAACTTTACTTAGAACAGTACCTACTACATAGTAGGCATTCAAACAGTTACTATCTTATTAGAACAGTGCCTACCACATAGTAGGCATTCAATAAATATTTATTGAATTAATAACTAAATAATTTCCCTGGTTGGAATGTAGCTGGTGGGTTTGGGCAGAATTTCTCCGAGTGGAGATAATACCTTTTTGGAGGCAGAAAATTTGCCTAATACCTAAGCTTACCTACTCAGTATTTGGAAACATTAGGACAAATAAACCTAGCCAGACTCTGAATGAGTGCTGGGTTACTCTTCCTAATTCAGAATAGATACTTGGTTCCATCTTGTTCTGGTTGAGCTCTACATGGGAAGTAAATTTTCTTTGTGGGAGGAAAATGGTTGTTTGATGAGAGAATATATCAGACTTTTATTTTTTAATTTTTTAAAAGATTTTATTTGTTTGAGAGAGAGAAAGAAAGAGAGAGAGCATGAGCAGGGGGAGGGACAGAGGGACAAGAAAACTCCCTGCTGAGCGAGGAGCCTTGACATGGGGTCTGACCCCAGGACCCTGAGATCATGACCTGAGCCTAAGTCAGATGCTTAACTGACTGAGCCACCCAGGAGCCCCTAGATTAGACTTTTAAAAAGCTGAAGTACCTAATTAGTTTTTCCTTTTAGGTAGATAGCACTTCTCTTTGTGCCAAGAAGAGGTGCATATTTTGTAAAAAGCAAAGTCCACCTAAGATTCTGTCATGGTTATCCTGAAGGAAGGAGACTGGGGAGGGATAGAGAAGTGGAGAGACCTTTGAGAATCACTTTGGAATAGAAGAAAGGGAGAATGGTCAAGAATCAAAAGAAAATAGGGAATAAATTGAGGTTCCCAGAGAGAGCATGGACACATGTCCTTCTGGGTGGTGTTGCCCTTGGATAGCATACCCTAGAGGCTGGATGTCAACCAGAGCCTGGAATATGAGAGCCACTAAATCACCACTGGGTAGAAATCACAAATCTTAGTCATGCCCATGATGGACAGATGATGAGAGCCTGCTTTCCCATTTTAGAAATCCAATTAACACCCTGGATTCCGGAGCTGCCTTGACACGTAGGGGTTATAGGACTCTTTGGGATTTACTTTATCATCTCTGTGCATTGGGGACTCTGGAGCAGATTAAATCGGATCTAAAGTTTAAAAAACAAAACAAAACAGAAAAGATATTGGGTTTAAAGTTAGAAAAAAATTAAAGTTAAAAATGGGTCTGTAGACTGAGATTCAGAGCTACCATATTTTTATAAAACTAGGTGGAGAAGAGAGTACTGGAGGGAACGTGAACAGAAAAAATCTTTAATCAGAATATCAAGGGAGACTGTTTTAAGAAATTAGTGTCTGAGTTTGCCTTGATGACTTGGCAAAGTGAGGGCCATTCATCATTACTCATCCTCTCAGGGTGGGAACAATTAGGTCTTTTTCTGCCATCCCAGCTTATCTCCTGCCGTCCTTTGACTTCTTCCAAGCAACAGAAGCTTATAGGATACGACCTTCACCTTTCTCCTCACCCTGTATATCTCTCTTCCTCTGTCATGCCTCCTCAGGGTGTTCATGGTGCTTTGAGGTTATTACTCCAGAGCTCCATATTTAAGCCCCAATGACAGCTGATACATACAATCTTTGAATTGCTAGAAGTGGATATTCTCTTTTCTCTAATTTATTCCTCCCCCCCTTCCCATTCCCTTTTCTTTTTATCAGTTTAGCATGCTTCTATTTAAAATATATTTCCTCTCCAACCTCAACATCAATTTTCATCAGTCCAAATAACTAGAACCCTGGTAGATTTAAGGATACATACTTAAGTCTTGGCATAGAAATGAGGTAATAAATGTGTACATATTTAAAAAAAATTAAACTATGATATTTTATTACATATCCAAAATTTAAAAACACTAAATAATATTTTTTTCCAGATCACTACAGAGACACTTTAACAAAAGAAACAATATGAGGTGGTAAGGAGTTCAAATGAAACAGGAGTTTAATGGCCACCACTGTATTGGAGACATTGAACCATATTACTTAAAGCATGAATAATACACAGTTTTATTTTAAAGTCCTGAGGATAAAAGTTTATTGATCATAACTCCTCCAAATTCCCAAGAAACTTCGTCAACTCTCTTGTTGTCTTATCTTCAATCATTCGGTTTCTTAGGGACTGTTAGGTAGATCTCTTTTCATATGTTAAAAGAAGACTTTATCATAAAAATCAAAGAGATTGTTATTTGATTTTTTTAACTAAAAGCTCTACTCATTTTTTTCCAACCTAAACTTAAAGAAGAATTCATGCCAATGCTTCTCAAACTCTTCCACAAAATTGAAGAGGAGGGAACACCCCCAAACTCATTTTCCAAACCCAGCATCACTCTGATACCAAAGCCAGGTAAAGAAACTGCAAAAAAAGAAAACTACAGTTCAACATCACTGATGAAGATAGATGCAAAAATTCTCAACAAAATTCTAGCAAACCAAATTCAACAGCACATTAAAAGAATCATACACCATGATCAAGCAAGACTTTTCCCTATGATGCAAGACTCGTTTAACACATGGAAATCAATAAACACAATATACCTCATTAATAGAATAAATGATGAAAATCATATGATCCTCTTGATTGATGCAGAAAAATCATTTGACAAAATTCAACACCCTTTCATGGCAAAAGCTCTCAACAAATTGGGTATAGAAAGGACATACCTCAATATAATAAAAGCCATAAATGACAAACCCACAGCTAACACCATATCCAAACATGATAAACTAAAAGTTTTTCTTCTAAAATCAGGCACAGGCCAAGGGTGCCTGCTCTTACCACTCCTATTTAACAGAATATTGGAAGTTTTAGAGCAATTAGATAAGAAAAGAAATAATAGACATCCAAATAGAAAAGGAAGAAGTAAAATTGTCTTTGCTTGCAAACGACATATTACATACAGAAAACCCAAAGACTCCACCAAACAACTCTTAGACCTAGTAAAAATAGTAGTTGCAGGATATGAGATCAACGTACAAAAGTCACTTGCAATTCTATACACTAACAATGAAATATCTGAAGGAGAAATAAATAAAGCAATCTTATTTACAATAGTATCAGCTATAGTAGAATACTTAGGAATAAATTTAACCAAGTAGGTGAAAGACCTGTAGATTTAAAGCTATAGACAATGATGAAAAAATCAAAGACTATGCAAATAAATGGGGAGATACCTGTGTACATGGATCAGAAGAACTAATATTCAAATGTCCATACTACCCAAAACCATCTATAGATTCAATGCAATCTTTATTAAAATTCCAATGGCTTTTCCACATAAAGTAACATATCATCTGCAAAGAGTGAGAGTTTGACTTCTTCTTTGCCAATTCAGATACTTTATGTGGAAAACCCAAAAGACTCCACCCCAAAACTGCTAGAACTCATACAGAAATTCAGTAAAGTGGCAGGATATAAAATCAATGCACAGAAGTCGGTGGCATTCCTATACACCAACAACAAGAGAGAAGAAAGAGAAATTAAAGAGTCGATCCCATTTACAATTGCACCCAAAACCATAAGATACCTAGGAATAAACCTAACCAAAGGGGCAAAGAATCTGTACTCAGAAAACTATAGAATCCTCATGAGAGAAATTGAGGAAGTCACAAAGAAATGGAAAAAACATTCCATTCTCATGGATTGGAAGAACAAATATTGTGAAGATGTCAATGCTACCTAGAGCAATCTACACATTTAATGCAATCCCTATCAAAATACCATCCACTTTTTTCAAAGAAATGGAACAAATAATCCTAAAATTTGTATGGAAACAGAATAGACCCCAAATAGCCAGAAGAATGTTGAAAAAGAAAAGCAAAGCTGGTGGCATCACAATTCCAGACTTCAAGCTCTGTTACAAAGCTGTAATCATCAAGACAGTATGGTAGTGGCACAAAAACAGACACATAGATCAATGGAACAGAATAGAGAACCCAGAAATGGACCCTCAACTCTATGGTCAACTAATCTTCAACAAAGCAGGAAAGAATGTCCAATGGAAAAAAGACAGTCTCTTCAACAAATGGTGTTGGGAAAATTGGACAGCCACATGCAGAAGAATGAAACTGGACCATTTCCTTACACCACACACAAAAATAGACTCAAAATGGTTGAAAGGCCTAAATGTGAGACAGGAGTCCATCAAAATCTTAAAGGAGAACACAGACAGCAACCTCTTCGACCTCAGCCGCAGCAACTTCTTCCTAGAAACATTGCCAAAGGCAAGGGAAGCAAGGACAAAAATGAACCATTGGGACTTCATCAAGATAAAAAACTTTTGCACAGCAAAAGAAACAGTCAACAAAACCAAAAGACAACCGACAGAATGGGAGAAGATATTTGCAAATGACATATCAGATAAAGGGCTAGTATCCAAAATCTATAAAGAACTTATCAAACTCAACACCCAAAGAACAAATAATCCAATCAAGAAATGGGCGGAAGACATGAACAGACATTTTTCCAAAGAAGACATCCGAATGACCAACAGGCACATGAAAAAGTGCTCAACATCCCTCGGCATCAGGGAAATCCAAATCAAAACCTCAATGAGATACCACTTCCCACCAGTCAGAATGGCTAAAATTAACAAGTCGGGAAATGACAGATGTTGGCAGGGATGCAGAGAAAGGGGAACCCTCCTACACTGTTGGTGGGAATGCAAGCTGGTGCAGCCACTCTGGAAAACAGTACGGAGGTTTCTCAAAAAGTTGAAAATAGAGCTACCCATATGATCCAGCAATTGCCCTACTGGGTAATTACCCCAAAGATACAAATGTAGTGATCTGAAGGGGTATGTGTGCCTTGATGTTTATAGCAGCAATGTCCACAATAGCCAAACTATGGAAAGAGCCAAGATGTTCATCGACAGATGAATGGATAAAGAAGTTGTGGTATATATGGAATATATATATATATTCCATTATATATATATATATAATGGAATGTGTGTGTATATATATATAATGGAATATGTGTGTATATATATATATATATAATGGAATATATAATGGAATATATATATATAAAATGGAATATATAATGGAATATATATATATAATGGAATATATATATATAAAATGGAATATATATATATAATGGAATATTATGCAGCCATCAAAAGGAATGAAATCTTGCCATTTGCAATGAAGTGGATGGAACTGGAGGCTATTATGCTGAGCAAAATAAGTCAATCAGAGAAAGACATGTATCATATGACCTCACTGATATGAGGAATTCTTAATCTCAGAAAACAAACTGTGGGTTGCTGGAGTGGTGGGGGGTGGGAGGGATGGGGTGGCTGGATGATGGACATTGGGGAGGGTATGTGCTATGGTGAGCGCTGTGAATTGTGCAAGACTGTTGAATCACAGACCTGTACCTCTGAAACAAATAATATATGTTAAAAAAAAAAGGAAGATAGTAGGAGGGAAAAAATGAAGGGGGGGAAATCAGAGGGGGAGATGAACCATGAGAAACTATGGACTCTGAGAAAAAAACTGAGGGTTCTAGAGGGGAGTGGGGGGATGGGTTAGCCTGGTGATGGGTATAAAAGAGCGCACATACTGAATGGAGCACTGGGTGTTATACGCAAACAATAAATCATGGAACACTACATCAAAAACTAATGATGTAATGTGTGGTGATTAACATAACATAATAAAATAAAAAAAATTCCAATGGCATTTTTCACAGAAACAGAAAAAACAATACTAAAATTTGTTTGAAATCATAAAAGACCCAGAGTAGCCAAAGCAACCATGGGAAAAAAAACAAAGGCAGAGGCTTCACACTTCCTGATTCCAAACTGTACTATGGTAGTAAAGCTATAGTAATCAAAACAGTATGGTACTGGCATAAAAACAGACACATAGACCAATAGAACAGAATCAAGGTCCCAGAAATAAATCCATACATATATGGTCAACTAATATTTGACAAGGGAGCCAAGAATACTCAATGGAGAAAATATAGTCTTTTCAATAAATGCTGCTGGGATACCTGGATATTTAAATACAAAAGAATAAAATTGGACCCCTATCTTACACCACCCCCAAAAATTAACTTGAAATTGATTAAAGACTTGAATATAAGACTTGAAACTCTAAAACTCCTAGAAGAAAACAGGGAAGAACTCCTTGACATTTGTCTTGGCAATGATTTTTTGAATATGACACCAAAAGCATCAGGAACAGAAGCAGAAATAAACAAGTAGAACTATATCAAACTAAAAAGCTTATATAGAGCAAATGAAACAATCAATAAAATGAAGAGACAACTATTTCCATAGGAGAAAACATTTTTATTTATTTTTTTTTCAGTAGTATATGCTGATTTAATTAGCCAAGAGAAAACATTTTTAAAATATCAGATAAGGGTTAGTATCTGAAATATATAGAGAATTCATATAACTCAGTAGCTAATAATAATAATCTGATTAAAATGAGCAAAGGACTCGAGTAGACATTTTTCCAAAGAAGATGTACAACTAACCAGCTGGTACATGAAAAGATGCTCAAAAGATGCTAATCATCAGGGGGAATACAAATCAAAACCACAGTGAAGTATCACTCACACCTGTTAGAATGGCTGTCATCAAAAAGACAAGAGATAAGTGTTGTCAAGGATGTGGAGAAAAGGAAAGCCTTCTGCACTATTAGGAATGTGAACTGGTACAGTCATTATGGAAAACAGTATGGAGTTTCCTCAAGAAATTAAAAATGGAACTGCCATAAGTTCCAGCAATCCCACTTCTGGGTTTATACCCAAAGGAGATGAAATCGAAAATATATATGCACTCCCATGTGTATTGCAGCATGTCCAATTGCCAAGACATGGAAACAATGTAAGCATACATCAGTGGATGCATGGATAAAGAAAATGGTGCACGCGCGCGCGCACACACACACACACACACACACACACACACAATGGAATATTATTCAGCCATACAAAGAAGAAAATCTTGCCATGTGACAGCATAGGTGGACCTCGAGAGCATTATGTTAAATGTAATAAGTCAAACAAAGAAAGAAAAATACTGTATGATCTCACTTATATTTGGAATGTAAAAAAAAAGTATGGCTTCTTAGTCTTTTGGCTTTACTTAAGATCTGGCAAATGTCTAGTGGAGGGTAGAATAACAAGAATGTTGGGTTCAACTTCTTGTCCTTCCCTTTTTTTAGATTCTTGAGCTTCAATTTGTCTGTCTCAGTAGCCCTTCAAATATTATATGTATATAATACATATTTATATTTATATCTGTCTATATATCTATAATAATTTATGCATCTTTTCTAGTTGTTTTCAGTGGAATGGTTTTTAGTATAATATGAGTTAGGAAAATTGCCAAATGGTAAAGAAAGCCAGAAAATTCCTGTGTTAAATGCTGGATATTTAAGGACATTAAATCATAAGCTAAAATTTTAAGTATTGTGATACTATTGGAAAAATAATTTCAGTCTTAGAAATAGCTAACTAATTCACAGTGATGGATTCTTAAAATGGGGTAGTAAGGCAGAGATGGGTGTTAATATAGATTTCAGATGCAGTCTTAGGCTTTCCAGTACCAGATAAAAGCAGAGGGATAAAACAATTGTTTAGGAAATTTGCAGCAAAACATTTAAAAGATCTCTGTAATTTATTTCTTCCCAAAATAATGTATATTTTTCGCTCAACTTTCACACATAGCATACTGTGATCATGACTGTTCATTTGTAGCCAAGAAAAAATATACAGAGTTGATTTGAATCCTCCAAAAATTATCCAAGAATATATACTTCATTTCATTTTTTATGCTATGTTGCAGTTAATTTTATTTGTATTTGAATACAATGTTCTAAGAGTTTGAACATCCTATTGTGTAAGACTAGCACACCTGTGGTAGGGGTAATCAAGATAATTAAAAATGATAGGCATTCTAGGAACACATAGTTGCAAAAGTAAAAAAGTCAATGAGAACATATTTTGGAAGGTGAAGGTTCAAAATCTCACTTTCCTTGAATCATATCTCTTCCTTCAAGAAAGATTCATTTTCCCAAAAATGTTGCCCCTTAGTCAACTGGCAGAGGCTTCTATAAAATATTCTTTTGAGGTAAGATAGTGCATTAAATTAGCATAGGTGAAGGGAGGACAGGCAGAGGAGTGGGCATATAATACCCTGCTTATCTGCTCTATTATAAGATTAATTTTCTTTCTAGAATATCTGTGAATACTGGACTGAATTGCTCTGTGATATGGAGGACAGAGCACAAAAGGCTGTCCATGCCTTCTGAAATGGTCAATAATTAGATACCATTTTTAGCTCCAAAAGTTTTATTTTATTTTTATTTTACTTTTGCCCTTAGAAAGAAGCCAATCTTCTAATTTCACATATTGGAAGAATTAGTCTTCAGAATTCTAAAAAAAAAACTGAATAGCATTGGATGATTAGTGCCCTACATTGCTGACCTAGTTTGCTTTTTCTGTTTAGTTCCCTTATAATTATGAACTATTAGAGCTGACTGTAACTTCAAAAAGCAATGTTTATGATTCTGTAAATTGGAATCTTAAGCTTCATGTTGATATGTGGTCATAAGATTGCATTATTTTTTGACAAATATTTCCTATTTTGGTGGAAAGTTTCATATTGCCCACTCTTGCTGAGAAATTGTAAATAACTGGTTTAGAAAATAGTCTGTTGAAAAATAATTTTATTTTGTGGAGGGTCATGGGTGGCTTTTTCATGGCCCCTTAGTCTTTTACAAGATGACCATGAAATACCTTTCCAGCCTTGTTTCCCAACACTGTTCTTCATCACTTCTGAGCTGCAACCATGGACCTTCCAGCCAGCACCTGAATATGTTGTGTTTGCTTCCTTGGCCCTGACTTTCCATTTGCAGCTTCTCTGAGTGAATGTTCATTCCCCCTTACCCTCATCCTCAAGACTAAGTTCAAATGGTATCTTTCTGAGAACTCCAAGTCTTTATGTAAAAAGTCATTCCTATATTGTGACAATTAACACACACTGTGTTACAATTATTTGTCAGTGGTGCTTATTCTCCCTGTTGCGTTTGAATTCATGTAGGGCAAAGACAGTATTGTGTTATTATTCTTTGAATTACTGATATCTAATGTGGTGCTATGCATGAGTAAATAATTAATAAATCTTTGCTGAATAAAAAAGAATGAACCTAACTTAAAATCCCAAAGGCCAGCATTTCTTTCAACAGAACATACTTTAAATTTAGGTTTTCTTTCTTCTTGCTTTGCTTAACTAAACACTGTCCTGGAAGAACAAAAGTATATTTTTTATTGATATGTGGGTTTCTGAAATATCAGAAACTTGATATTCTAAAGTTATATTATTTCTAAAGGTACGCAGATTTTAATTACTATAATATATTCTTTTGAAAGAATGTCCATATGGTTGTGCCTAGATAGACTAATCTCTCAACCCTTTAGAGGTTTGTAGAATGTGTGTAATGAGTGATGGCAACAATGTATTCACTGGTTCAAGTTTAACAGACTATCACACCAGCTTACTTGGGATGGAGCCCTTTGGGGCATTAGGAGATGGGCAGACATCAAATGTCTTTTTGATGGGATATTCTTTCTCTCTGGCATCTTAGTGCCACTATTTATCAGGAAAGAAGGAATTGACTGTCTTTTCTCAGCATGAAGAAAGAATTTACATTTCCTTAAAGTGAGAACCAACTTTGGTCCAAGGATTACATTTGGAGATTATCACCACTTTGGTTACAGTAGAAATTAATACACTATTCAGAAGAAGACAGTATTCTAAATGATCATATCCAGTATTCAGTCAGAGGCATTTCACTCTAGTATGAAGATTACCCAGATCAAGAGATAAATATGGTTTCTGCTAGTAAAGAAATGGCCTTCATAGGAAAATAATGGCTTGTTTGTGAAGAAAAATGTTCTGAGGTTACTTAGAAATTTTCTTATGAAATAAATATTGTCTGTTTCCTTATATTTATTTAGTACTCCTGTGCATAGGACATTGCTTACCTATTTATTAATTCTGGATGCTACTCAAGTGCAACCTACAGCCAGATTCTTCAAGTTTGACGGAGTTCTTCAGAATCATTAATATTTCTCTTATGTTCTCCAGTATTTCAGGTAATCATGCATATCCACTGCACAGGCCAGCAAATCTATTAAGGTTCTATAGACTTCCAACTGTGTTTGCTACTACGAGAACATTCAGTTCCTAGAAGTTAAAAACATATCGCTAGGCAGCTCATAAATTCTGGCTTCAGGTTTAAACTGATGTCAGATGCCAGAGTCAATAACCCCCTAAGTTGTTGTGATCTCAATTCCATATGGTCCCATGGACTTGCTTGATCTTAAAGTGCAAATGTGCTACATAGATGATGATGTGAGTTACTCATTCTTATGGGGTAACAAGGGATCTTCAGTTCAGATATATAAAGAAATACTCATTACTGAAGTTTGAAGGTTATTTTCTTTGAAATACTTGGAAATACTGGAAGTAGTCAAGCTTGTGGATCTCAATATTGAGAGTGCATAGCATTCATCGGAGGGGGGTTGGTTAAAATGCCCTGCAGGGGCCCCACCCTGAGATAATCTGATTTAATGCCCCAAGTTGTGAATGTAGATCCTGGTGATTATGATGTAGGTGGTCCAAAGGTCATGCTTTGGGAAACTCTGCCTTGAAATTTATAATCCCTCATCTTTTGTAGGTTTGTGAACCAGCTCCAGAACCACAGGAGCTGGTAAAGAGATTCTTTTGAAGGGAGGAACATTCAGGAGAAGGCCGTGAGGACTGAGGAGCAGAGCACTCAGAAAGAAGATGGGGGACCTAAATTTTTTTATTTACTTTAAAAATCTTACCACTTATCTGTGTTCATATTCATAATGATGAACCACTTGGGATTATTATCACGTTCTAGGGAAAAGTGACTGCTGAAATAATTAAGGGCATTGACTTTACTTCAATGAGGTGTGGGTGACTTTTTTCTTTGGTGATACTGAAGTGAGGTTCCACTCACTGCACCAATCAAGCTTGTATCCCTGGGTCAAACTCACTCTACTCTTCCCCTGTGCATCTCACAGAGGAGGAGAAATATGCAAGGACGAAGACTGTATAGTTGGGGTCAGATTACAAAAGGACCCTCCGTAGGGAGTAGTATAATTTTGCTCCATAGGAAAGAGGTTGGAGCTGAGTTCTGCTTCTCAGCCTCAGTCAAAGCTAGAAATCCAGTGGGAGACCTGCACAGTCAGGCATCAGTCTAGAAGAGTGGCTACAAATATACACCTTGCTATCATATTCCAAGAGAGGGTGTCAGCCATGTGTGAGCTTAACCCACCTTTATGCTAAGGAGTGGAAGACAGAAATGAGTCAAGTGAACACTCAGAGCCGTCATTTGTTGTGCTAGTTACTTTTTTGTTTGTTCATGCATTTACTTATATGTGCATTCATTCTCTCCTTTGTTGATTCTACTAACATTTCTTATGGATTTATATGTGCCAGGCATTGTACTAAATGATGGAAATAAAAACTGGAATTTAGTCTAGTAAGGGAAATACATGAAGACAGGTAATTATACTACTGGATGGTAGGTCCTGTGCTAGAGAAAGATAAGGTACTATGGGAACACAAAGGAAGGGAACTTTGCTCAGACTTGAGAGAATCCAGGAAGGCTTTCCAGTGGCAGGAGAATCTGAGCCCTGGAGAATAAGTATTATTGGTCAAAGAGTTGACATAATAGTGTCCACTCTCCCAGATAAAGGGAATAACTTGTGAAAGTCATGAATTGAGAGAGATCATTGTGTGATCAAGGAAACAAAAAGCATCATATGGGTGCATATGTAGCATGGAGTGGACTTCTGTGAGCATGGAGAAAATGAAATGTCTTTGGAACTAGGGAATTTGGAGATGAATAAAGCAGACCATTGACCCTAATAAGTTCATATCTGGGGATTGTTTTCCTGTTCCTTTTTTACAGATTTATAGATAAATTGGGAACACATAAGGCCCAAATTCAATAGATTCTATCTATCAATTTAGATCCCAATACAAGCACATCAAACTATATATTTTATTTAAATTGTTATTCTGTAATTAAACTTAACCTTAAGCTAAAAATATCAAAATGATAAAGTTTTATTTAATAAGTGATATATAACATACCTGGACTCTAATCATGTGCTAAATAGCTTCCTGAATGAGTTGCAAATATTAATATATTTAATCTTTATAAACAACCGGGTGTAGAGATGATTATTATTTTCCTAACATAGTTGAGGAAACAGAACCATTGAGAGCTTAAGAAACTTGCTCAAGTTACATCAGAGCTATTCACTGCAGGAGAAGTCTAACTCCAGAATCAATCCTCTCCACTCATATTATATAGGCTCTCTGATTTCAGAAATGACTGAAAAAGCAGAGTGATTGTATTTCTCTAATGGGTGAGTAGTATGGTTAGGATTCAAGGTGGCTGGCTTCAGGTCAGAAATAGAGAAGTTACCACCTTTACCAAAAAAACATGTGTGCAGAGTAGGCACATTTTATGGAACTCTTGAACATCACTCCAAACTCTTGCAGCCTGGCCTACTGGCACAGACAATGCCCCAGAGCACTTGGCTTTCACCAGCTTTGTGCAGATGAGACCCAACAGCATCTCTCTTTGGGTCTGCATGGATACTTTTGCTTCCTGCTGCAAGGATTCCTGGTTGTTGCTGTGGGAACCTACTTGGCCCTCACACATGTGCAATCTGGACACTCAGGAGAGTTAATTCCTATAACATCATCTTGAACCAGCGAGGGGCAAGAGACCAGAGATCAGTGTTTCTCCTAGTTCTAAGATGCATTTCATAAGGCTCATCTGCAGTCCTGTTGGTTTGAGCCCCGTCTGTTGTAGCAGCTGGCTATCTCAGTGATGCAACCTTGGTACTGGCTTTCTCTCATTCCCTGGTTCATATTTCCTGGACTTTCTTTTTGCTCTGTGAGATCACATTTGCATATAAACTCCTGGCATGTAAAACTCTGTCTCATACTCAGCTTTGGAGGAACACAGGCTGAGACAATGAATTAGGACACTGGTCCAACTGTCAGAAGAGTTTGGCAATTCATTATAGTATAAATGGTAGAATATGGCATTGACATTGCTATTCCTATAGGGATGAAGCAATGCTAAGTCTCTTTTTAGGTTTAAAGATTAAAAGATGAAAGTATAAAAGTCTCTACTTTGAGCTGCTCCTTAAGTAAAACCCCATAAGGATTTCCTCTGAAGGTACGGACAAGAAGCACTCAGCAGAAAGAGCCCATTATAATAAAGTCAGACAAGCAGCATTTAGCTCCTGGTTCCATCACAAAGTAGTTATAAGATTTGAGGAAGGTAATACATTCACAGTTTATACTTCCCTTTTCTGGCTGGAACACTGGTATGTGGATGACTGTCACTCTATCTACACAGTACTTCTTAGGGTTGTATTTATAACACTCTTACTGCTGTTCAGAATAAATCCTTTGGTTAGCCAAAAGAATGTCTAGAAATGTGAAGGTGGTGAGAGTTTCACTCTACTTACAAACTAATGAATTAGCCTGCCACTGATTTTTGGATGCTGGTAGAAGAGACAAGATCTCTGGGTCAGAGATGAAGGGCAGTTTATCATTCATAGCAATAGTGGTAGCTAGAATATCAGGATTTTGGTGTTGGTTCTTCAGGCCCATTTCACAGGGCCAGGTGGTATGTACACTTATGTAGTGGGCTGCATTACAGGCAATGAACTCTGAACTTAGAGAACTCAAATCTTTTATAATGGGAAGATGCCTGCCCTTTGCTCTGGGGAGGTGCTATCTTTACTAATCTGGACAGTAAGCAAACATGCTCTTTACTTTGGAGGGAAACATTATCTCATCTTCCAAGGCTATAAGCAAACCTACCCTTGGCTCCAGAGACAGATACTATTTCCCAGGCTTCCCACTACACAAACATCCTTAAAAATACAATCTGGATGAAGGACAGGGCATGTAGAAATTTTAGAGAGCCATGGAATATTGTCTCCCAGTAGCTTTTCCAGAAGCATTGTGTGGAGAGTATGTGTGGTATAGCACTTGCCATGGGACATATGCCTGCTGCCTGGGACAGGAGAATTTGGCTGCCACAAAGTAGAAGAAGTCATACTGATGTTACCCTTGCACAGGTTAGGAGAATATTTTCTTATCTCATTCACAAAAATCCAAATTGCACAGTCTGTTGTCAGGAAATGCTATATTTCTATATATGTATATTTGTAGTAACCAGATATATAGTTACAACTGAGTGTAGATGCATAGCTATATAACTGAACTCTCCTGATCTCACTACAAATATATTCATGATTTATTTTATTATTGTTGCTTCTATTTTAAGTAGTATTTCCCTGTATAACATTTTATTTGTGGTAGTTTTTGGAGTCCTTATGGTCATCAGGAAGAAAGATACTGCCACATACCAAGTTTATTTGGTAATGATTTCACAAGTCCTTCAGCAAAGGGAAATGTGAATATTATTTGGGTAATATACCCTGGAGAAAGAGGAATATGCAGACATTTCAAGAGTAAGTGGACATAGGATCCGAGCTGACATTGATGCTTAGGGACTAGAGCATAACCATATTCCACTGTTTTGGGGGGACAAGTAATAAATGGAATGATGGCTCAGGTCAGGCTTGTAGTGAGTGGGCTGGTTCCTCAGATTCATACAGTGGTGACTTCCCTGGTTCCTCAAATGTATAATTGGAATGGTTATATTGTATTAGCAGAAGCTCTCAGCCTGGAAGTGAGATGGGATAGATTTTTGGTTCAACTGATATGTCAACTTGGTGTTGATGTCTGCTAGGATGGTGTGCCATCCTCCAGGATATATTAAATAACTTAAATCAATGACCATAATATGATGTTGTTTTTCCCAGTAGGTAGAATAAAGAGGTCTAGGAATCAGGGAATGGAGAGGCCCAGTGTGCTGTCACTCCTGTGACCCACTTGAAGGTATTTTAGCTTCCTTTCCCTTCAATTTTAGGCTCTGTGGGTTTGGAGGTCCTTGTTCTCAGAAAGGTAGTGCTTTAACCAGGGGTCATAATGAAAATCATATTTAACTTTAAACTCTTTCCACTGCCTGGTCATTTTGGGTTTGTAATGTCAACAGACAAGCGGGCAAAGAATGAAGATGTCAGGATAGTTGACCTTGATTATCAAGGGAAGGAAGGGTTGCTGTTTCACAGTGTGGGCAGCTGGGCACCACTGATCCACTAGTGTGTTTCTTGGGATTTCCATGACCGCTTGTGATGGGGCAGTAACAGGCGAGTGCAGCGGCTGTGGCCCAAGAATTTAATGGTGGACAGGGGCTTGGAACCCTCCGATATGAGAGTTTGGGCTGTCACAGCAAGTAAGCAACCCAGACCAAGAGCTGTGCAAGCTGAGGGTGTGGAATATCTAGAATTGATATCTGTTACAGCCTTGAAACTAACTATAGTAGAGAGGGCTTAGCTGAGAGAACTGTAGTTCAGCTTACTAACTTTTCACGGGTTTCACTGGCAAATGAGACCAATTAGAATCCTAAAGAAGATGTTCTTAGATGGGGAGAACTTATTATCAGAAGCAAGTAGATTCAAACATCTTAAATTAGGGTGGACAGTAGTGGATACTATTATATGCCATCCAGATGACCCCTTCAGAACAAAGCTGCAACTTCTCCAGCCCTGAACATGTTGACTGCTCATGGCTCTGAGCTATGTCCCAATCTGGGAATTGCCCTTGGTGGAAGGAAGGGCATTCCTTCACTCAAGGTTATGCTCCCTTGCTTGGGGAAGTCAGAATTCAATACCTGGTCGTCTGGGAGTTCAAAGGCCTGTCTCCTTTGCCTCAGCTTAGGACATCTCTGAAAGTCCATCCAGAGTGAGATCCCTCCATGCTCTCCATGGGATAGGCTGAAGTTTGGAGTCACTAAACCACAGTTCAATTTTTCTCTTTGTAAAACCCTACTTCCATCACTCCTTTACATGTTATTCCCGAGGGGATATACTAATAAACCTCCTGTACACAAGTCTCAGTGTCTATATCCAAGAAATTGGATTGAAGACTACCTGCACATCTATATCAGACAGTTTTGGACAACCTAAATTAATAACAGCATACCACCTTTGGTTTAGTATTTACTTAGTTTGGGATGAGGGTGAGAGATTTCAAGTGAGAGAGAAGTGCATCTTTTCTCTTCGTAACAATTATAAAAGAAGAAACATAAGAGGATGCCATCCCTCTTCTGAGGCTCTGATGACTGCAGAAACCTGAAAGAGAAAGAACACTCTGACTTGGGCACGGACAATTTTGTCTTTAGCACATGAAGGGCAAAATTGGGTCTGTAGGGGTGGAAGAGAAAGAGTAAGCTTCTCTCTCAGTCCCCTTGCTATTGGATTTCATTCTGGGCTGGCTCACCCAGGGCTGTGAAGCTAATGAGCTGTGTTCTCATTCTGACTCAGTCCGGGCCACACACTTTTCAGGTCACTTTCATATGACAGTGATGAGAGAGTGAGTGTCTGTGTTATTAGTAATCACCTGTTTTGTGTTCTTGCAAATTAAGAAATGTTGGATAAAAACCCTCTTTTCGTTCATTTCCGGACAATTTCAAACTGAAGCATATTTTTGCCATCATGAAGAGCAGACAAGAAATCCTGATCCTTGGCTATGTTTATTTATTATTAGATATTCTCTCACTATGGCAATGTAGTGGAGTGGCCAGCCGCCCGGGACTACTCATTTTCCCTTGCTTCCAGGAAGCAGCACAATGATGGTTAACAGACATGGCTGGAGAAAGCTTTCTTTTTAAAATTCCTGTGACTACATTGAATTGTTTGCCAACTATATACCTAGGTAGAACTAAAAATGTGAGAAGCATGTATTTTTCCAGTCACATTTAATTGCATCAACATGGAGTTCATATTGGCTTTTGCAGCAACAGCTAATGAGCCATATGTGGAAGAATCCAGATGTTTAGATGATATGCTCCTCCAATCCATTATACAAGTGTCCACTTATGACAATGTCTTGCATTGTGTGGAAAGGAGAATGGCATCATCAATAAGGAAACACAACTGAAGGCTAATTACACTGCTGCTATTTGCAAACATGGGGGAGATTTTTCTGTTGAAAGTATTATTTTCAATATGAAGTGGTGGGGTTGGGGGGAAGGATTCATGGCTTGTGTTTTCATGGAACTCTTCTAACTGCTGTTACTTATATGACCATGTGTCTGTTTCATTAACTCCCAATTATAGTCACATTCATACACACACACACACGCACGCACACGCACACACACACACACACACACACACCACTAAAATGTGGAAGAACGCAATGAATGCTTTAACAGAGATGTAAAGTGCTCAGGGGCACAGAGGGCTTGACAGTTCATTCCCTCAGGGACAGAGCAGGGACAGGCTCGTAGAGGGGCTTCCTGGGGCTATAAATTAAAAGCAGTTTGACAGTTGCAGATTGGGAAGAAGGGAATTACAAGTGGACAGAATTTAATGAGTCAAAGACAGGTAATGAAGAAAAGGTAAAGTGTTTTAAACATTTGCCATATTCCTTTACAATATGTGAATATTTAGGTTCTTCTTTTTGGGATAGAGCAGGGATGGGACACTTTAACACATCAAGTTCAAATCATTTAAGGATATCAAGCTGTTAAAACCTAGTGTCTGTTAGTGGAAGTCACTATTGTATTTTTTCTAACAGTAAACCACACACACCTCCCTCCTCAAGCCTGCACCTGATTTGACACATACTCTGAGAAACAGGTGAGAGAATTGGGTCCACAGGCATGATCATAGGATAACATGAGTATATGGATCTCTGAGGGGTAAGGAGAGACATTAAAGCTTAGCAATGGTTGTATCAGGGAAGACCATAGAAAAGACACGGTGCTCAGATCATGGTCCCTCTTCCTGGTCCCTATGAGCAAAAATCAGCAAAAGCAGTATTGATATTTTTCTTGGAATTTTTACTGTTTGAGCAGAAAGCAAGATGGAGTGGATTTATGAATGTGTGCTATGGGTCTTCTTTCTGCTACAACTTCAGTAGCTGTTTGAATTTGCTTCTTTCTGTCTTTGCCATCACATTCATTCTTGGGACTCCAACTGTCACCTAGTCATCTAAAATTTCTGGAAGTCATTTAAATTTATGTCCTTGGGCATCTTTCACTTCAAAACTCTGGTCCCCCATTTCAGGCTACCTGCTGGCTCCTCACACTCAGCTGGGTGGATCTGGGTCCTCATCTCACCGTGTACCCTTTCCACATGCTTGCTTCCCCCGCTCTGCTTTCCTCATTCTGTTGACCCATCTCTTGGTGCCAGTTGTTTGCTACTGGTTCTCCATGGTCAAAGTTTTGGTCTCATGTTCAACTCCTCTCTCTTTGAACTTT
>NW_027397063.1:8404336-8434084 GCF_003265705.2 Callorhinus ursinus
CTTCCTTCCTTCCTTCCTTCCTCTCTTTCTTTCTTTCTTCCTTCCTTCCTTCCTTCCTCTCTTTCTTTCTTTCTTCCTTCCTTCCTTCCTTCCTCTCTTTCTTTCTTTCTTCCTTCCTTCCTTCCTTCCTCTCTTTCTTTCTTTCTTCCTTCCTTCCTTCCTTCCTTCCTTCCTTCCTTCCTTCCTTCCTTCCTTCCTTCCCTCCCTCCCTCCCTCCTTTCTTTCTTTCTTATTTTACATTTTTTAAATTTTATTATGTTATGTTAATCATCATACATTACATCATTAGTTTTTGATGTAGTGTTCCATGATTCATTGTTTGCGTATAACACCCAGTGCTCCATTCGGTACATGCCCTCTTTAATACCCATCACCAGGCTAACCCATCCCCCCACCCCCCTCCCCTCTAGAACCCTCAGTTTGTTTCTCAGAGTTCATAGTCTCTCATGGTTCATCTCCCCCTCCAATTTTCCCCCTTAATTTTTCCCTTCCTGCTATCTTTTCTTTTCTTTTCTTTTTTTTTTTTTTTAACATATAATGTATTATTTGTTTCAGAGGTACAGGTCTGTGATTCAACAGTCTTACACAATTCACAGTGCTCACCATAGCACATACCCTCCCCAATGTCTCTTTGAACTTTAAAGGTTAGTTGGTTGTATTAGTTTTTTCAGTTCTATCATTGAAGTGACTTATGAATCATCCTTTCCTTTCAACTCTTAAGTATTAATAACATAGTCTGGAGCTTCGATTTCTCCTGGTGTATGCTGGTAGCCAGCTTCTTCTTCTTCTTCTTTTTTTTTTTACTAGAAAAAGTAACATTTATTATGCTCTAACTAGATGCCAGGCCCTGTTCTATGCTCTTTTTTTTCCTTTTTTTAAATTCTATTTAATTTCATTATGTTATGCTAGTCACCATACAATACGTCATTAGTTTTTGATGTAGTGATCCATGATTCATTGTTTTTGTATAACACCCAGTGCTCCATGTAGTATGTGCCCTCCTTAATACCCATCACTGGGCTAACACATCCCCCCACCCCCCTCCCCTCTAAAACCCTCAGTTTGTTTCTGGGAGTCCATAGTCTCTCATGGTTCATCTCCCCCTCTGATTCTCCCCACCTTCATTTTTCCCTTCATTCTCCTAATGTAGCGAGCTTCTTAATTGCTTCTTTTTTTTTTAGTTTTTTAAAAAAATTTTTTATTGTTATGTTAATCACCATACATTACATCATTAGTTCTTGATGTAGTGTTCCATGATTCATTGTTTCTGCATAACACCCGGTGCTCCACGCAGAACGTGCCCTCCTTAATACCCATCATCAGGCTAACCCATCCCCCCACCCCCCTCCCCTCTAGAACCCTCAGTTTTAATTGCTTCTTAATGCATTTGCTCACTCCTTGTGTCTGTGAACTTTCTAAAAAAAGATCTGATATGATGATGATGATAACAATAGCTAAATGAAGGAGAAGATATAACTTCCTACGTTATTGGCTTGTTATGAACATTGACCAAAATAATGTTGGTAAAGAATTTAGCATAGTGCCTGGAATGTCATACATCCTGAGTAAATATTGACTGCTGTGTCTTTCCTCACCTTAGAAACACTGTATATGTATATTCCAGTTCTCAAACCCACCTGACTCTCCCTCAAATTGGGGACCTCTCACATGTGTCTCTGGGACATTCCACCTCTCCTCTCCCCCACCTCTTTAATAGCCATTCCCTATTCATTCTCCAGTCTCTGTTTCAAATCCTATTTTCATCTGAGTCTTCCCTGAGTACCCAGATCTGTTTAAACTACTTTGCAGTGTGCTCCTGCAGAACTTTGTATTTCCAATCTTGCACATACGGTGCAGTGGCATAGTCTTCCCACCCAAATGCAGATGGGCAAAGAATATGAGGCCCTACGCGGTGAGGAATTCTAACATGCTTTTAATTGTACTTCATTGTTTTTCTATGTAATTTTTTTGGTTGTCATTTGATTTCTTCCTGCTTTCTCTTCCTCTGTGCAAGAACCCCCCTGTCGGCACGGTCTTTCTTGCTGACTTAATACTGTCTTGGTTCTTATACGCTTTGCCGACAGACCCCTCTGAGCTTCCACCACATGTTATAGTAGCCCCCATTTCGGTCTCAGCAGTTTTAATTAATTTCCTGCCTTTGGAAACTTCTGCATGGCACACGACTTCTGAGGCACCGTCCTGCTACACAGAAGCAGAAGGAGGGTCTTGAGTGTTATCTTAGGACTTTCTTCTGCTTAACCACACTTGCAATAATCTGCAAAGGCTTATAAGCTGACTGGACTCCAGGGAAGGAAAGGATGTGGCATTAGAGTAGTTCATTTAGGGGAAACAAATTGAAATGGATATTTGAAAACTATCCCTTTCAGTCCACAGGAAGGTGGGAAGGAGAAGAAGTCAAATGAGGTCTCATTCGACTTGTCTCACACAAGACCTCACACAAGGCCTCTCTCCCCAGCCTATGGTAGTTTTACAGTAGAAGTAGCAACCATATTTAGTCAGAAAGAAGGCATGTGATCACACTCCTGATCCTTTTTCTGCTCAAAGCATTTCCTGGTGCTTCCTCTTCTCTTTGCCTCCATTTTATCTTATGTATTTTTTTTTATCATTGCACCTGTATCATTTCTTGCACTTCTTAATGTCTGTTTCCTCCTTCTAAACCAGTATTCCTCAACTGGAAGTGATTCTACCCCCTAAAGGACATCTGGCAGTGCCCGGAGACAATTTTCATTGTCACAACCCCGGATGGTGGTGGGTGGATTGGCTACTACTGGCATCTAGTGGGTAGATAGAAGCCAGGGATGCTGTGGAACATCCTACCATGTGCAGAAAAGTTCCCTACAACTGTGATCTGGCCCCAATGTCAGTAGGGCTGAGGTTCTAGACTGTAAACTCCTCGAGGTAGGGATTATGTCTTATTTATCTCTTCATCTCCAGTACCTCGTTTATGGTCTGGAATATAGTAGAAACTTAAGAATTGCTTATTTAATGAGTAAATAAATGCATGAAGGGCATGAATGAATGAATGAATGAATGAAAGAATAGCAAACACTTAATATTTGGATCCTCTACAAATCTCAGTTGGTTTTGCTTATTCTGGTTAGTATAAACTTAAGTTTGGTAGTTGAGCAGGATACTTATCACACCTAATCTCTTTAGGGATGCAGATACTGAGAAAACTTAAAATTCATGTATCTTATGAAGGAGAGGAGGGAACTAAAATGGCAAAATATTGGCAATCAGCAAGCCCTTGCCCCACCCCCCCAACAAATAGAGGGTGTCACAGCCTAGGAAAGACTTTTCTTGGTTGTATTGGAAGAACAAAGTATGCTACTGGATACTCCATTCAATAATTAAAAAGTTTCACTATAGGTGATTCTATGGGAACATAGCATCTGTTTTCAATAATGAGAATTGGTAGTGACATTACGATCCACACGACACGTGTGTGCCACTGAATGGTTGGGTTTCATGAAGAGCATCTCCCAAAACAAACCCTGAATGAGAGAAAAAGTGCAGAATGGTGGTTGTGTCAGTGGCACAGTTGTGATAAGCAGTATGTAATTGATGCAGTGACTCTGGGTTTGTGTTACTCTCAGATGGAGCTATTGGTTATTTATGTCACCAAGGTCACAGCTCACGCCTACACGTCCACGTTGCCCACTCTTAACTAGTTTGCAGAATTTTCTTCATTGTGCTTCTTTCTGACAGTTGTAGATATTCTTTAAAATATTCGACATTCTAGTCGATCCTTTGTCAAATTGACATGAGTAAAGAAAAGAAAAAAATATTTAAGGGATTCAGAATTTTGTGAAATTATTAGGAAATTTTCTGACTTCCCAAGTGGTGCTTTATATGAAAGAATAAGCTTAGTTATGAGAGGTTTATTCTTATGTGAGGATTACTATTTTAAGAGTAAGTCTTCTGCTGATATATGGTGGATAATCCAGGACATGTTTTTAGATTATTGCTAATAAATGTATTAAAGCTTGGCTGCGGAATGAAGTAATTTCCAAGTACTTATTTTACAGTATCCTTAGAAATTAATAACCACTATTTCCTTTTTACAAGAGAGCAATATTTGCTGGGGAGAAATAATTTTGTCCATGAAGGTTTATATCAGATCAGCAGTAGAGTGAGAAAGGAAGCATCAAGAATAGGAGGGAATCCCAGCCATTTGTCTGCTCATCCCTTGCCAACCCCTCTATGATTTCTGATCCTCAAACAACTCCAGAGAGGTCTCCTAGGCAAGATATTCATCCTTTGTTCAAAGGATAAGGAAAATTAAGCATGGAGAGTCTGATTCACTTGCCTCAAGCCATACAAGTAGCACCTTGAATAATTTGAGCTCGAATGCCCATATATGGAAAAATTCCCTCTACCAACCTCCTGCCTTCTCATAAGCAACTGAGAGGCTGGTGGTTCTCTACCCAGGTTGCAAATTACCATCACTTGAGGAACTATTAAAGAACACTGAATCTCTGGTCCAATGTCTGATATAATTGGATTGAGGGTAGAGGCCCACAAATCAGATCTGTTTCATACTCCCTGGGTGATTTTAAATTGTTACAAATGTTGAGAATTGCTGGCCTAGCCCCTAATCTCCCTGCAATGGGCTTTACTCTTTATATCTGAGCAAGTTTATTTATTTTGGACTGTTTCATGGCACTTTTACATGAAATTTCCAAAGAATTAAGTGTTCTATAATTTGAGTGACACAGAAAAACTTCTTTATTATTTTCCATAGTAAGGCAGGATGTTTTTTATTCACCCAGCTCTATTAAGTGGGGTTTACAAATTAAGCTCATAGGTTAATCAAAAGGTTAGCAGTGTGAAGGGTAGGACATTTTTTCAATTTACTATATCATATCTTTGGAATCAGTTACCAGTGGCCTGGCTCATCAATGGGGAATTCTTGAGGCAACTGCAAAACCACACACAGCTGATGAGGGCCATGAGCCAGTTAGTCCCGGCCCCAGGCCACGTAAACCCTTAGGTCAGAGGCGACTCTTCAGTTTATTGCGTTCATTTGAAAAATGCATTTCTTATACTGGAATGCCGTTGTTTGTGTTTTTCTCTCTAGGTTAAAAAGTTTGAAAGCCATGCTGTGACGTTTCTCGTTTTGAAGTGCAGATCCAGTCATAATATGTTCTTCTATGAGGAATGGTCCCATGACTGTGTCTTCCTGGACATGGAATCTCCACGTCCCCCGAAATAGCTTTTCTTCACACGACTTCTTACCATCATTCTTGGCCCCTGCTCTTCTTTATTTTCTAAGCTTCTACTCCCACCCTGTCTCTTTTTGTCTTCTGCATCATTTCCCCTCTCTCCCTACCCACATCTTAGGTTTGCTAGGGATTTATGATGTCACCTGTGAATTTCAGTCATCCTCTGTGTGGTCTGCAGGACTAAAGAGGTCAATTATCCCTGAACTCAGACATCAAATTCTTTCTGTTTTACAGTTAATAGTTATACACATTAAGGGAGACGTACATCTGAGATTGAGATTTTAGAAACAAACTGCATAAAACTGAAATTTAAGAAAAGGTAAAGTTATGCCTCAAAACAACGTGCCATAAACTAACCTTTGAAAGAAATTCAACTTAATGTGTCCATCTTTTAAAGAGAAACCTTAAACTAAACATGTCTATTAAATACTGAAAATATATTAGCCAGGGGATGTGTAATAAAATGAAATAAGGCAAGTCTAACCCATGCATTTATTGAAAATGGAATTGTTAACGTTTCCAAGAGCTTTATTTTTCTTATAAAAGATAATATAGTTCTTCAGTATGAAAACTGACATATTACAATGAGTCAATGAATTTGAATTACAAAGTTCTTTGCATATATTATTCCATTTAAATCCACAGCCAATTTATTGTGCTTCTTTTGCCTTGGGATCTTTGAGACCCGTCAAAAAGGTTGGAAGAATTGAGCTATGAACTCAAGGCTTCTGTTCAGACCTTCCTATAGTATAGGGTACCTTGTGATGGCACTAATTCAGACACTGGAGTGGAGAGGAGCTGCAGCTGAGCTCACTCCATAGCTGTCCCTGTCACCATGCTGCCCCACTCACAAGTGTGGTCTTTGTTATAAGGGCCAGAGGTTGTATTTTTTATGATTTAGGTAACTCTAAGACATCCTTATTGGCCAATTCCCTAACCTAAAAATAACTTATATAAAGATATCCAGACTAAAGGAAAAGAAAGTAAAACTCTTCATAAAAAGTGAGAAGGCAAGCTGTCCACATGGGTCTCACTGTAAAGAAAATGCAGCTCTACATTTTTGATTCTTTTGTAAAGGAAGGAAAAATCTGGGTGATATTTTGATGTCTTCCAGCCTGGCTGAGCCCATTGAGGCCCAACTGTCAAGAATGCTGAGGGCCAAGGAGCCTGCATCTAGGACATGGAATTCATGCTTTCTGATCCTTGTACATTGAGTCACTAATCCCTCTCCGCAGCTTCCTTCCTCCTCTGCATGTACATCTATCTTGGGCACCCCTTACTTCCTTAATCTTTAATTTGTGCACCCACCATCGGAAGTTTCCTGATACGTTTTTATGTTTTATGGCATATGACATATGGCATTATGTATTATATGATTGAAGTTTATATAACACAAAATCTGTTTTCTACATCATTATTATTGTTATTGTTATTATGATTATTATTTTTTTGAACCTAAGTCAATGGTACTGAGATTAGTTCTGACTACTGGTTGTAAAGTTCCTGCTAAAGAAACTTGTTGAAATGCAATCTCAAATGATGTAAAGTACCAGAAGGACTACATGTATGGATGTTAACATGTCACCAAAATGATTATATGCATGTATCTTTGGTTGTGCTATTGCTTCAGAATTTCTAGCAGAACTTTTTCCTGAAATTGCTTGCTCATCATTTGTATAAAGATTCACAGCTACATAGAGTCCATAAATGATGGGTCACACTTAAAAAGAATCTTTTAGAAACTACTGCAAATGAATAGTTCACTATGACCTGATTGGCTGTACTTGACTCAAATTAATATGGAGGTTAGGGTGAAGGGTGAGAGGAGAATAAGCCATCTCCACAGTAGTCACATGGAGGTGTTAGACAGTTTTCTTCCTTTTAAATGTATGGCCCCTGCGTGTATGGTCTATAGGGAAGAAAAAGGTTAGAACATGGATGGACATGGCTGGCAATTGGAAATTGTGCACACAGCAGTTGTTATCTGATGGAAAAAAGGTTTGTGGAGAAATTAGCATACAGTCTGGAAATTACAGTTGAGTTTGGATGTTGATGGGTAGAGGTGCAAGAAGGGAGACAATAGTGAGAATAGCAAAACCAGACACTGAACACAAAGTCAGGGAGATGAAAAGTCCTTATAAATTTTTACCTTGGGGCATGAGACTCAGTTCACTTGGAGCATGGGATACCTATGAACAGGTTGCACTGAGAAATGATATTGGGAAAGTTGCTGTTGATGACTGTGTTCCCAAGTGTTGTGGGAGATGATGTGCTATTTCTCTGCTAGTTGAGATTTGGGAGACCGTTTTTGGTATGAAATCAAAAGCTTGAAAGAGTGCACCTGGGATTTATGGATCACCTGGCCCAACTTTGTCTTTTCACAGATGGAAGTGTCTTTGTGTACTAATCATGAGCAGAGTGGTGGAATTCAGGGGTGGAGGGAAAACAGACTCGGACTATTGGCTCCTTATGGACAACCCTGTGAACCTGAGTGAATTACCCACCTTTCCTAAGCTTCCTTTTCCACATCTGCAAATCAGAAAAGGTTGTTGTAAGAATAAGGGAAACCATGTATATAGTGCTTAGCTTCATGGTTGAAATATAGTAAATGCCCCCAAAACATTGTTGTTACTATTACTGGTGGTGTTGTTGTTATTACTAATGACTTCAAAACTACCATCTCTCACTCTTCCTTGCTGTGCTTTTACTAGAATTGCATGAGTTGACTAGAGCCAGTGGTCAACTGTCCTGACCTCAGGATAATTAGGTAACTGCAGAGTCCAAGGGGCAGAAACTCACCCAGACTTTGCAGGCAGTGCCTATAAGAATTGGTTGCCTGTGCCACTCTTCCTGTAATGATTTCTTTTCTGCATTGGGTTGTAGCACTCTGGCCAGATGTATTATTTGGTAAGAATGGGATCGGTAGGAGTAACATAGAGGTAGGTAGATTTTATCCCCAGACTCTGTCCCCTTTGAGTGTTGCTGACATCCATATTTTCTAGAAATCTTAATCAGTTTTAAATCCAAAAGAATAAGGCAAACACTTTTCTTTTTTTTCCAGACATTAAAGTGCTTTTATTAAGTCATCAGATGAGTACTTTCTAAGGGAAAAATAGTTTATGTGTGGTTTGGACACTAAGCATTGACTCAGCATCAGGCTTGTGAAGGAGAAGGCCAAGCTACGCCTGCTGACACACAAGTAATAATAATGGAAGAAATAAAGAGTGTCCCAAGTTTGCTAAATGAAGCCATACATTTGGAAAAGTACAATACACCAAACTCTTATATGCTCCTTTTTTTCTTCCAAGGTTATTCTCTTCGTTGCCCACCAGCATTATATTTTTTCCTTCCAATACACATATTTTCCCAAGTTCCACTGTTGCCATAGGATTCTCCCATGTGTTCTATATTTTTGTACAGTGCTAGTCACAGTTAGGTAATATTAAGCAATACTTAGGAAAGTGAGCCATTGGAAATGACCTTTGAGGCTAGGAATTTCATAGAGGCTATATGTAGTTGTTCTTCCTACTTTAGGGATTAATTACTTTTATAATACAAACAATGACTGCAATATAAGCTCTGAGAGACTGACTCACTAAGGAAACAAGACAGGTTTCGGAAAATGGATCCCTTGCCATTGACGTATATGAAAGAACTTTATAAAAAAAGCGGTAATCTGAGAAATTTAATTGCCATGTAGCAGTTCACGTAAAACTGATACAATCAGTACATGGACCATAATGAAATATTCTGTGATTATATGCCAGTTTCAAAAGAGTTGTGTCACATAAAACTGATACTATCAGTAGTACATGGACCATAATGAAATATTCTGTGATTATATGCCAGTTTCAAAAGAGTTGTGTTGCACAACCAGGTTTTTTGATTTATTGAAATGAAGGAAAAGGAAATTGGTGTCCAGCTATTTGGGGGTAGTTTTCCTCTTCCGGGAAGTTGTTCTGCAGACCTAGAAAATGAGTTAAAGATGAGAAGACAAATTTAGGAGATGATAAAGCAAGGAAGAAATGTTTGCCTGCTGTGCACCACCTTAGCAATGTTGGAGCCTTTCATCCTTGAGCCTTGTGTTCTTCCATTTGGAACAGGTAGGTACTGCTGTAGGCCAGTCTTCTGGGGGTGTATCTCGAATCACTACAGATAGTGGGTGGGAGAGCAAAGCAACCCAAGTGGACTTCAACTAGGACAAAGCCGCGTTTCCTATGAGACTTTTACAGATTTTAAACAAAGTGTTCTTTGGAAACAATATTTTGTAACCAATGGACTGCTAGATGATTTCTGGGTCCTTTGCGGCATAAACATCATTTGACTGTGTCTTCAGGGACTACTTAGAAGCACCTCAGCAAGAGGAAAGGAAGATAAGTAAAAAAGCAAAGAAATCCGATTCAGTTAGTAATCCCTAAAATGGGCCCTCTTGCATGACTTTTTTTTTTCTTCAAAGATTTATTTATTTTTGTTGTCTTGAAAGCAGAATGTATTGGTTGCAAAAAGGTGAAGCAAAGATTTCACAGATCCAGGCCTTCTTTTACTGCCTCTCTCAGCGTGACACTTTTAGTGACAAGTTGCTGAGGCCAACACCTGTTTTTTAAATTTCATCATTCATTCTTATTCCTTGGCTTTCCCAAGTAATAAGCTCCTTTTCCTATGCCAACATGGTGATCATTCTACCAGTGAAGAGACCCTATTACTTGGGAAATCGTGAAAACTAAGACTTATGCTCATAGATGCTTACATACATATAAATGTAAAAAAGGAAAACGAGTTAAACATTCATCCAACTTCCTTTCTATTCTCAGTGCATAGTTATGGTTGATGGGCAAGTGGGGCAAGTGTTTGTGTGTGTCAAGGGAAGAAAAGCAGAGGAATTGGGAGACCAGTTAGAGGGCTTGGAAAGTCATGGAATTCCATGTTTGCATTGTGTAGATGATGCACTATAGAGTGAGTGACATTATTGTGAAGCCTTGCTCACTCACAGTTTTTCTCAAAGTGGATTGGGGCAGCTTTTCCATTTCAGTGTCAGGCATGACAGTGGGTCCTGCATAATCTTAACGAAAAGGAAAACCAGATCCACTCACCTAACATAAATACAGTGAAGGCTTCCCTGTGCAGCACGTGCTATCAGAATCTATCTCATTGCACCCCACTGCCAAGGGAGAATTGACAACTGACTCTGAAAGGTTTCAAGGAAAGGGGACTTGGCTCTTATTTTAGAAAATCTACCTTTTCAATATTCAGACTCTGCGTAATCTCTTGACTTCCTATATGCTTGTAAACAACTGTCCTCATTTACTGGTATAGCTGGTGCTGCATCGCTCTTGCTATAGACTCAGCCAATTCTTTCACCGTGCGGGCATAACTCTCTGTTGTGTGATTCAAATACCTTTCTGTCGTAGGCTAGTTGGTTTTGCTTTACAGTTGGTCCTACTCTAATTTTGTTTCCAGTGCTCCTAAATTAGGTTCTTTTTACTTTATCTCTTTTATCTAAACTTCTATCTTAGTTCCCCATTATCTATAGGCCATATGTTCAAAAACCTCACTGAGTGCCTGAAACTGTGGATAGTACCAAACCTTATATATACCATGTTTTTTTCCTATACATAATTCCTATGATAAAGCTTAATTCATAATTTAGGCACCATAAGGATTAACAACAATAACTAATAATGAAATAGCACAATTATAACACTATACCGTAATAAAAGTTATGCAAATGTGGCTTCTCTCATGTGCACTAAAAATACTCATTGCCCTGTACTCAATCTTCTTTTTCTTTAAAAAAAGATTTATTTAGTTATTTATTTTAGAGAGAGAGAGAGTGAGAGTTCAGGGAGAGGGGCAGGGGGAGAGGGAGAGGGAGAGAGAGTTCTAAGCAGACTCCGTGCTGAGCATTGAGCCTGACGCGGGGCTCAATCTCAGGACCCTGAGACCACGACCTGAGGTGAAACCAAGAGTCGGACACTTAACCACCTGTGCCAGTCAGGCCCCCCTCAATCTTCTTCTTGTGATAATATGAGATGATAAAATGCCCACATGATGAGACGAAGTGAGATGAATGGTGCAGGCATTGTGACAAAGCCTTAGGCTACTAGGGACCTTCTGAAGAGATGTGAGAAGGGGGATTATGTGCTTCTAGACCAAGGTTGGCCATAAGTAACCGAAACTGTGGAAAGCTAAACTACAGGTAAAGAGGAGACTGTACTTGGAGAGGCAGTATGAGGTGTAGAAGGAAAATCTTGGATTTGAGTCTTGATTGTTCCCCATCTTGATTGTGTAATCCGGAGCAAGTCACAAGATTTCTCCCCTAAATTTCCTTATGTGTGAAATGGGCTACCATCTAGTTTCTTCTTCCAGTACTTTTGAGTTGTCATAAGGAGATGCTCTGTAAACTCTGTAGTGGTTATCAAATTATTATTGTTACTATTATTTCACTGCTAGTAACTGAGTTGTTCTCATTTTTCTTTTCCCCAATGCTAATTTGCCGTCCAGGAAATTTTCTGACAGGATGATAGATCTATGCCCTGGCCAGTCTTCTGGAAATCTAACCCCATGAGCCCTAATAACTATGATTAAAACTTGATTCTGATGCAAAACTTGGAAAATCTGCCTTGTTGGGTCTCTATCTGCCCCAGGCTCATATTGTACTTTGCCTGCTTAATTTTTCATGTATGGATTCCCTCTACTAGAGTCTAGACTCCATAGAGGAGACAGTATGCTATGTATGTATATATATATATCTACCTTCATACTTCAGCACAATATTTGAATAAAAATATGTTAAATAAATTGCTTATTGTATGCCATATGGTATAATATGCCATTTGTTTAATAGACTTTTTGATATCTACTAGTGGAAACGATTGAATTGTGAAGTTCTAACTCTCAGTATCTCAGAATGTGTCCTTATTTGGAGATAGGGTTGTTGCAGGCATAATTATCTAAGTTTAGAGGAGGTCATACTGGAGTAGAGTGGGCCTCTAATCCAATATGCCTGGCATCCTCATAAGAAGAAGGAAATTTGGAAACAGGCACACACAACGAGAACGCCATGTGATGACAAAGATAGAGATTGGAGTTATGCTGCCACAAGCCAAGGAACACAAGGAATGAAAGCCAGCCACCAAGCTAGGAAGAAGCAAGGAAGTATTCTCTCTCAGAAGGTTCAGGGAGCACATGGCCCTGCCAACACGTTGATTTCAGACTTCCTTGTCTCAAGAACTGTGAGAGAATAAGTTTCAGTTGTTTTAAGCCACCCAGTTTGTGGTAATTTGTTACAGATCCCTAGGAATTGACAAAGCTCTAAGATCAACAGCCAACAAGATAAACATGTCTCTCTCCTCATGGAGTTCTGCACCTTCCCTTTACTGCTGCAGATCCATGTTTTATCCTTCCCCTCCCTGCTTCAGCTTTGAAGCTGACCACCATGGATTGGATCAGAAAGTCTCCTGTCTTCCGGCTTCCTCATTGCAGTGGGCCAGTGTATGCGGCATAGGCAGAGATCAGAGGGAAGCAGAAGAATGAAGGGCCGGTGTTTAGTCTGGTCACCATGGACTGGCTGCCCCCTCTACTGAAGTCCCCTTTCTGGGTTCTGGGAACCCAGCTGGCTGGTTCTGCAGTCACCCTTTCTGGGTTCTGGAAACCTTGTTCTACTCTTCTCCCTTTAGATCTGGCAGTGGTAAGAGGTCTCCACTCTCGTTACTCCTGAGACATTGCACTGCCATTTTTTTGGTTTTGCCCCTACCTTTAGAAATACTTCTTTTATTAAACTCACCTGAAAGTCTCCAATCCAAGCATACCATTGTTTCTTGCTTGGAGTTTGGCTGATCTAGTCCTTGAAGAAGACGTGCAATGAACATGTAAGCATATTTTTAATGGACAATTATAAATTAGTTAATAATATTAATGTTAGTTAATTTATATTACTACTAAAGGAATAAATCACTGCATTTTATCTTCAACAATCTAAATGAGAGTTAAAAAATAAGTTACTTTAGTACAAAATTTTGTTCAGTTAGCAACATAGAGGAGGAAGCTTACAGTGTCAGATAGCTATGGAACAAATGGGAAGTTTTGAGTAGACAATGTCATCTTGGTGTTGATTGATTTCATGTGGCCTTGGGCTTTTCTGGCACTAGGAAGATTACTACTGTATATGGCTTACATATGATTGGTGTGTAATGCCAGAATGTAGCTTCCTTCTTTCTCTTAAGCGCATTGTGTTTCAGGAGTGACAACTTGAATCTTTGGCACATAGGATTGTCGAATTTCTATTTGTTCAAGAAGTAATGCATGTCATAAAAACAGGCTCTTTTTTTTTTTTTTCCAACCCAGGAGCCCAAAAGTAGATTGTATTCTGGGCTTGAAGAATTCATACTCTTATGTCATTGGTTATTTGGTATTCTTACACATGTAATAACACTTTTCCCTAAAGCATACATTCTCAATAAAAGTTAAGATTTCGAGAACTTGCAACTGCACTTTTTGTTCTGTTCTGGAGAAGACTCAACATATTTTAAAGATAGCATTTTATGAAAACCTTTACAGTGAAGTATCTGTTCTCCTAAGGTCTTCTGTATACAGCCAAGTGGGACTTGATGAATTTAGCTGAAAATAATACAGCAGTCCCTTCTCGATATCTAAGGTGAGATTTCTGTAAACCTTATGTGAGAAACTTTCAATAAAATGGAGGGAAATAGAGGTAGGGCAATGAAATCATGAGTGAAACTATCGAAATTCTGGGGAGTATGATTTATGTCTATCAAAGTAGAACCATGACAATAGCACACTGAGTATTGTACAATTACATGTGCCTTCATTTGGTAATTAATAGCATAGAATGGGTACATATTCACATACATCCTTCAATTGCTGGTAACTTTTCAGTGTCTCCTTTTTTCCATACATTAAATATAATTCTATAAATTTGTTTTGTTTGATGTTGTTTATATCCAGTACAGGATTTTTCCTGTGTCGGTCTGCCATCTCCATTTCCAAGGCCTTTCTGATTTTATGACTTGGGATTATTTTTCATCACTTTGGTTTCACAGTATTTCTGCAGACATTCACATGCATGCCTGAGTTGGAAAACAAGCTGGGGATAGTCTTTATTTCTCAGCCTCCTTTTCCCAGTGCAGGGCTGAGTGGTGTGAATTCTGAACATGATAACTACAGAAGAAAGCCCCTTCCCACCCATAACCTCAGGGATGTTTCCACCCATAACCAAACAGTGCAGTTGCAATACTCGGGGTCAGTCTCCCTTTGCTCCTTTTCTCTCTCCTACTGTTTTATGGCATTCTTTCTGTTTTTTCCTCTACCTTATGATGTATTGCTTCTTTCTTTTCTTAACTTCTGGTTTCCTATTTCTCTAATTATCTGCATCAGGAAGGACCTTAAATCCATGTGCACAGAAACCAAAACTCCCCTGAGGATGCTGTGTACAGAGTAAATCCATCTGTGCTAAAATTTTATACAAGGGGAACTTGAGATTGGACAAGAGTGATTATTCTACACATTTTTAGTGAAGTTTCCTTGCCTTTGCTTATGATCTTGCCTCTTCCCAGAACAGCCTTTTCACTCTTTGCCATCTGGGAAATGTGTATTCATCCCTTAAAACCCAAGCCAGATGCCACTTCCTCTAGCGAAACTTTTCCAGCGCTATCAGGCAGAATTCGCCAAATCCTCTGTGGCCACACTTTTGTTAGAACGAGAATATGCTTTCCTTTCAATACCTACTATGTGCTTGGCACTTACAGCATTGTATCAAGTACATGCTTGCTTGCCTATCTCACTTAGGTAACTTTGAACTTGTCCAAAGCAATGATATTTTTGCCTTTTCGTATCTACCTAAGGGCTCCAGATGCTGGCATCTGGCATGGAGTAAAAATAAATGTTGAATAAATGATGTGTGAATATTTGAATGAGTTCATTAAATGAATTAGTGACACTATTCAGTATCTGGACCATAAAACAAATGTACTGAATATACATATAATTAATGATTAATAATCTATAACATTATGGTAATAATTAATACATTGTTTTATTAAAATGTTACTAACAATATATATTTTTATAAATGTTATTTCTTATTGTGACTCCTATTGAATATATTTTCCTCTTGAGGTTTTATTAGCTGGATTGTACATTCTATGCAAATAGGAACAGTGCCTCTCATTCTTGTCATCATACACCCAGCTTCAGATGCCTGGTGGTGCCCCATAGAATTTACGAATAAAGGATAAAAGGCAACAATGTAGGATAGAAATAACTCAATCTTTTAACATTTTTTTAAAAGATTTTATTTATTTATTTGGCAGAGAGAGACACAACAATAGAGGGAACACAAGCAGGGAGGGTGGGAGAGGGAGAAGCAGGCTTTCCTCCGAGCAGGGAGCCCGATGCGGGGCTCGATCCCAGGACCCTGGGATCATGACCTGAGCTGAAGGCAGACGCTTAAACGACTGAGCCACCCAGGCGCCCCGGACATAACTCAATCTTAACTTTTTTTTTGTCTTAATGGAGACAAGCACTTTGACTGATTATTGAAAGGAAGGTGAACCCGGGGATGGCAACGATTTGCACATTTACAAACTGCCTCTCGCTGCCCCAAGCATCAGTTGATTCTCTGGTCAACGATTGCTTTGCCCTTCCTTATCCTTAACCTGTTTGTTTTTCGAAGGGAAAAGGGTATTCTGCTGAGAGGAAGAATATATTTTTCTCACTCTGAGTACTTGTCTTTTTTGCTCCTGTTAAAATGATAGTAACTGAAAAAATCCCAGCCTCTTTGGTGATGGTGATTTTTTTTTGGTCTGCTATCTGCAGATACAAACGCTGCGTGCATTAAGGAAACACGTGGGCAAACAAAACAGCACATGCTGTCCTCACAGCCAGTCACACAGAATGCTCATGTGTGCATCTGGTGCCGATTAATTTTCTTCCTGCTATTTACATCATTCTTTTGAAGACGCTCCAGCAGTCTATTGCTTTGCCCAACTGTTTATAATGTCTATAAATCAGGGACTTGAACCAAATGAAATGTCTAGGCCGTGTTTGCAAAATATTTGGATGTTCTGGTTTTATTTTTCTAGCTTTAGAAAACATATAGATTAAACTCTGATGGAAACTTATTTTCTAGTTACTCATTGTTTGGAAATTGGTTCCTTTTTCGGCCAGTGAGTAGGTTCAAACCATATTTTGGTGTATTGCTCGGTTTGTTTTTAAGTTTCTGCTGTAAATGTAGACAATTTTTCTTTTTTAAGAGTCTTAAGAATAGGCAAAAGAAATAAAACAAAACCAAACCCTATTAGCTACATTCTTAGAAATCAAATAGAAGTGCCTGGTGAACAGGGCCACCTTCTAAGCACCTGTTTTTGACATTCAGCTGTGACTTTTTAACAACAGTTATAGTTCAACAATTGAACTTTGTTCAGATTTGAGGTCTTATTCAGTGAGCTGAATTTGGAATATGGGAATTTCTATTAGAAACCCTGGTAAAGTGGACAACTGGGGAAGGAATCCAAGATTTCATGTTTGATTTATTGATTATGTGCGTCAACAGCATGCTTTTAATTTGCGGTCACATAAAAAATACTCAGAATCTGTGCTCAGGTCAATTATGAGTCTATATTTTGTATCACAGACATTGTATCCAATCCTTTCTCCTTATGTTCCGGTCACAGTTTTATAGAGGGATGTGGTATACAAGAAATTAGAGCTAACGATATGAGTGAATCAGTTACATAAAATGTTTATGAGATGCAGTGAATAATATGACCTTAGGGGGAAAAAGGATCCCCTCCCCCTTTTTCCAGCAATTAAAGATGAATGGACTAGTTGTCTCAACTTGATACCTAAGCAGGTCTACACAATGTGACTACAAGTTGAATGATAGCCAATGGCAATTTTGACTTATATCTTTCTTTTTCACGTGACTTGGTTCTAATGTAGATATAAACCCAAAGAGTATGTATGTGTTTTTAGGTGGTGTTAAAAAGGATGCTAACCGTATCGTTTATACCAAAAGTTACTGATTAATCCCATTTGCATGTGCATAGAGCTAAACAGTTTACAAAATCACCTCTGACTCATTTTAGTGGAAGAATAAGGATTATTAGACTCATTTAGGTTGGCACTCCAAGAATCAACACCATCCATTGACTCATGACCAACGGTAAAAGAAAACTAAGATGTATTCCAACACCTAGATCCCAGTCCTGTTTTTTGAGTGTCTGAAAACACACTCATTGCATAAGATACATAAACTTAAGTTATGTTTACCTTTTAAGAAATAGTTTTTAAAACTTGGGCTTCTGTGTCTTACCAGCAAAATGGAATTTGAAAGTAATTACCACAAAGCAACAAAAAATCCTGACGTGCCTTTAAAATCTTGAAAGCAGAACATCATTCTCTCCATAAGACATTTTGTGTACTATGCATGAGGCATTTTCTTAGGGACAACACCAAGAATTTGGCAATTTGGAGATGGTGGATTCTACCCCTGACTATTTACTTCTTTCCAAACCATCCCATTCAGTGAACAGAATCAAACTGCTTGGTTTCTTAAGAACAAAGCAGTAAACTAAAATAGAGTCTCCCAAACTGATGTTCCAATGAATACTACCTCTAGGAAAAATGGCCCTAAGTATTTCAAGAACAATTTGTGCAAGGTCCAGCAATTTTGGAGGAGGGTGCAATAGATCTCCTTCCTGGAGATTTAAATGACATTAGTTCTGAAGTAAAGAAAACTTAATTTTTTTCCTAGTTTCTCTCAAATTTATTGGGATACACATACACATAAATTTATGTACTTATATATAAGAATATATATGAATTATCAATTATTTGTTTATTAACACATATAAATAACTTGAGGAACCATATTTGGGAAATGTTGGAAAATGATTCGTTTTTTTACTGATTGCTTTAACTTTGCATTATCATAGCATTTCATAAGATTTATGACTTTTACTATGTTAAATACTACTGTGCAACAATTAAACCAGACGTTTAAAATCTAAATGAAACAAATATTCAAGGTACAATAGAAAATATATTTTTTTAATGACTATTATTTGGCATATATGATTTTATTCCACTCCTCCAAAGAAGAACCTTCAAGGTCTGAATTTATTGACTTAACCACAACCTAGAAATCTAGTCCTCTGCCATCTGGACTCATCTGCCTCTTCAACTTGTTTCTTTTTCTTTTCTCTTTCTTTCTCTCTTTCTTTCCCTTTTTTGTCTCCTTCTTTCCTTCTCTCTTCTCTCTTCCTTCCTTCCTTCCTTCCTTCCTTCCTTCCTTCCTTCCTTCCTTCCCTCCTCCCATAGTTGAACTCAAAACCACCAATCAGCCAGATAAAATGGACCTCCGTGGACTACTTCATCCAAAAACAGTGAAATGCACATTTTTCTCAGGCTCATGTGGAACACTCACCAAGATAAGCCACATTCTGGTCCGTAAGATGCACCTTAAATTTAAAAGAAAAGAAATCATACAACGTCTGCTCTCAGATCAACTTGTTTTTTTGGTCACATGATCACATTTCGGAGTCATATGCTTTCTTTCTCTTTGAGGAGATCTAAATTCTTTTAAAGCTACTACTACTGGGGTCCAGGTGTCCGCCAGACCCTCAAGTGGCAGGTGACGGGCCCCAGAGCAGCTCCAGGTCATTGCCAAGTTAAGTCTCAGAGGCACAGCCATCCAGCAGCTCTCAAGGGCGGGTCCTCCATGGAAAGGTTGTCCTTGCTTATTGTCTGGAGGATGGCTGACTCATGGTGCTCCATGCTTTGTGCCCTGGCTTTTATTCCTTGACCTGTGACTCAGTTCTTCCATGCTATCTCCACCTTTAGCTTCATTTCTCCCAGCTGTGACCTGTGGTCTTGGTTTCATCTCTGGCTTCCATGTCAAGTTATTTATTTATTTATTTTAAAACTCTTTCATTTTTTCTGCTTCTGACTTATTGCTGATATGTCTTTAATGCTTTGCCTTCTGCCCTTGGCCATGACTCTGACTAACTGGAAATTGCTGATCAAGGCCTGTGGCTACCACCTTGAGTGCTCTGACTCTTACAGCCCTGGCACCACAAGGACTTCATCTGTGCTGTCACAACAGGGATCTTTTCCTTTTCTGAGTTATTACTGCTCATGTTCCCTCTACTCCTGATTTACTTGCTATTTGTTAACAGTGCTTTCTCTAGCGAACAAGGCCTTTGTAGTGCACAAAATTAAACTAGGTTTAGGACAGTAAAAATTAGGGATCATCCTGAAATAGAACTAAGATCTGCACGAACAGTGTTCTTTTCAGTGAACATTGGGCTCTTCGTAGGTGTTCTCGGGTTCTTTATTAAAGTACACTGCAAATCTCTCATGGTCTCTGGTCTAGATCTGCCTGGTTTCAAGGGGCAGATCATAAAAGATCAGAAGATAAGAAGTAAATATTTGTCATTAGGGAGTAAGAAATGCTGGCATTACAAAATGCTATGTAAGCTAAGGCATGGTAGAGGGAGAAGGGTGATGAGATCCAGAAATGCAAAAAAGGACATGCTTCCCCTCCTCATTCTTTCTTTTGCTCTTTCTCTTTACACTCAATATTACATATTTCTAATGAGCAAAAATGGGATAAATACACTTAGGGGAGAGATAAAGTAGAAATGATCAAGTAATGTCTCCAGGAATGTTTCTATTTTGCTTCCTGTGCTGTATATGCTATGGAAGGATGGAGAGAGACTGCTAAGACATGTTATTTATTAATGAGCTAATCCACAAAAAATTTGTCCTAGGAAGTCATGAGCACATTTGTGTTTCTCCAATGTAAGTAGTAGAGGAGATGGCTCTATGCAGGGGAGGAAGACAGAAAGCTAAATGCTGAAGCGTTGTGATTGCATTAGGCTCTGTCATCACAAACCCTTTCCCTTGATCATCTTTCACCCACCCTCCTCCTCCTGATCCTCCGGCAGGAAAACACTGGTGGCCTGTAGGGATGTATCCCACCTGGTCTCCCTTTGCCTAGTGCAAAGGGCTTTTGAATGGGGGGAAAATCTGGAAGCATTTATAATTTCTGATATCTCAAAGTCTAAGACAATAAAAAGAGAGCAGGGCCTCTGCTTCACAAAATATGAGGCAGGCATAGTTTCCATGCCAGACTGTAGTGGAAACAGACAAGGGCAAAAACATATATAATCTTTCTTATTAGAAGTGATTTTAACAAGAATGGAAACAGATCATGAAATCCTACTTAGTACATTTTATTCCTGAAATAGGTTTTCAATCTTTCTATTTTCTACCACTTTCCAGACTTTTGTATGGTGGACAAAATGTGAGTCATAACGGACTACTGTATAACGTTTCACTTCACAAAACATTTATATAGCATAATGGCCTTCAGACTTTGAGTGATTCTAGTGGGTCCTTCTGCCCTGACTCTCACCCTTCTGTGGTCTCCTGTCCACACATTACCCAGACCTTGCCAAGAGAAATAATAGTTCAGGGGTTGCTATTGGCCCAAATAGGGCCAACCAAGTTAACATTCAACCTGTGGAGTGAAACTCTCTCTTCCATTTGGGAGGATATGAAGCTGGGTTGCTGGCAAACATGTCTCCTGCTACATGGGGAGAAGCTGCTTGCAGAAAGAAACCAGTCAAAGACAGAGCTGGGAGATGGATGGGGGGAGGCATTCAGTTCTTGTAGTTCTTCTTCCATTTAATGAATTATACTAATGGTATCCTCAGCTATATGAACTATGAATTCCTCTCTTAAACTTGTGACTATTTCAATAGGACGTGCATTGCTTTCAACAAAAAGGGTCCTAATATAAATGATAAATTTAAGAAAATGTTGAGCTTACCTCACCTGACCACATTTGTGAGTGGGAATGAGGGAGGAGATGTAGAGTAGACCTCAGAGCATGTCCCAACACTCTTTTAAGTGGTATATATTTAGACATGTGCACTCATTCAGGTTTGAGCCCCTCTGTAAGCAGGACTTGAGACTTGAGAGGGCCTAATACCATTGGGCACAGGATGAATGCTCAGTTAATGCTTAATGAGTAAATGAATTGAAGAATGAAAAAAGAGACATTCCTGCACCTACAGTCTGGTTTGATGACACTGGCTTCTTGAAAAGAGAAGATCTAAGGTACATTTTGCAAAGAAGCTCCCCGTGTCTTCTGTTAAAATCCAGAAAACAGTCCTTTGATGGGGGGGGGTAAGGAGGCTGACAATTTACTTGTGACTTTACCCAATTCTCAATGTGAAGAATATGGCTTTAGTGTCAGTCAGGTGATTTTTATTTTGAAACTGAGTCTTAATTTTACCTAATATGTTCCTTATGAGAGTTAGGAGAAAAATACATGCACCGTTTATTGCCTGGTACTTCTCTAACTTCTTCCCTTCTTTCAGTTTGCAGACATCGTTGTCTCTTTCCAAATTCTTGTTTGAAATGTGTGGGTGGGCGAGGTGAGGTGGCTGGCCATGATGAGGACACAATGTCTGCATATTTTTATAGCCTATCTACTTTCCTCCATATAGTAGAGGCCTCTGATCCTAACAATATCTGTGAGCTGAGACAAACAAAACTTCTTTAGAATTGGGCCAACAATTAGAATGTTCTTCTCTTTCTCCTCCTCCTATGACTTATATAAGGGGTATGCACTGAGCTCCCTTGCCGTTTGATTTCTGGTTAAACAAAGCCAATGGGAATTTCCAGTGAGAGATTTAAGATGGCAGAAGACAGAGCACTGAGGCTGATTCCCCTTGCTGTCTCACTGCTGGGCTGCAGGATAGGACTGTTTTCTCACTTTGACCACAGGCTACAAATCTCTAAGCAAGCAGTCTTTTTTTTTTTTTTTTTTTAAAGATTTTATTTATTTATTTGACAGAGAAGAGACACAGCGAGAGAGGGAACACAAACAGGGGGAGTGGGAGAGGAGGATGCGGGTCTCGGTCCGAGGACCCTGGGATCATGACCTGAGCCGAAGGCAGATGCTTAACGACTGAGCCACCCAGGCGCCCGGCAAGCAGTCTTTTTTATACCCACCACTGAAGTGACAGCTTGCTGGGTTCTGGAAATTGTGTCTTTACTTCCCAATTCAGCTCTAGCTCCTCATTTTTCTTGCCTGGGGTGTTTCAGTGTTCCTTTTTGATGTTTCTTAACTGTGCCCACCATTTGTAAATAGTCCCTTTATTTAACTTTTCTCAATTACCCTGTTGGAGTATATGATTTATTTCCTGGAACTCTGGTACAAAGCCTATTAACTTGCCAACACTTCTTACTTAGGTAAATTCATTTAATCTTCATATTAATATCTTTCAGTGGGACATATTATTTAGATAAAATAAACTTGAATGCAAAGAGTTTTATTAATGTGTACAAAGGCACCTATCTAATAGATGAGAGAGTCTGAATTCAAAGCCAGGTCTTTGGGGTCTTCAACCAGGGATGTATCCACTATCTTATGCAGTCTTTTCTTCAAGAGCTACAAGTGCTTCCATTAGTTCAGGAAAATTCAGGGGATGTATATGTTTCTGTCCAATGTATCTGAGAGAAGACCCAATTTAGTACAACTATGGCTATTTGTAAAAGTCTTAAGAAGTATACACAGTTTAAGTTTCTGAACACACACATCCAGGATTTCCTAAGCGTTCAATTTATTATGTCTAACACCTATTTACTAGAGTCTTAAACCCATTTTTTTCCCCCTGCACTGGACTAATGGTTAGAAGAAATTTAATTGGCCCATACTGAAGTGTATTTATCCACAGATCTTTAGGAGCATTCCTTTGTTATGTAAATGTAATGCTACATTTTCTTTATTTCTAAAAAGATGAATCAATCTTGACCAAAAATTGTTATTTTACTTGCTTGTCTGAATATCTAAATGTCCACAAAATTACAATCACATTTGTCAGTCTCAACTCTAAATTTGATAAAATTTTTTTTTTCCAGTCCTCTATTTTCTTAAAAGACTTCAGCACAGTTGGCACTGGTCAAGAATGAAATTTGCATAGTTAGTCCCTTTGCCCTTTGTCTGATAAAGCCAAACATAACTTTTATTTCTTCCCCTCAAATATCATTCTTTTATTCCACAGAACAGATTTTTGAATTTATCTCCCATAATTTTCTTTGATTTCTTTCTTTCTTTCTTTGTTTTTGTTAATCAATCATCACTTTCTCTCATTTCCTTGTGGCCTTGAACTATCCAACCCATCAATGAGCATTTCCTACACTAGATTCTCTAACAACAGTAATCAAGGCACAATTTTCCACCTCCTTTGCCATGAATTATACTATGCTAAATTCATGAAAGGAAAAATTCAACTTTTTATTAGTTGTCTACCACCCCAGTAATTACTTAAATTGAGCAGCAAAAATGCTCTGGTAGTAGTCATTTCAATCAAGAAGATCCTGTGATATTTCCAGTCTTTGAACTCCCAAAGACATAGTTAATTTCCTTTCTTAGGTGACTAGCAAAGCGATGTATACAGCTTCCAAATCAATCAAGACACAGTTCTATGAGGAAGGCCTCCTTTTCATCGGAGGGGGAAAATAATTTTAGATTTTTGTGGAGCGGCTGGAGGACAGCATACAATGCCTCTGAGGGACAGGGTGATTGGGAAGGAAAGAATAATTGATATGGAAACAAAGGCTCAGGTTTAGGTCCTGGAACCATCTCAGATTATGAAGTTGACTCTTTTTCATTAAGTCTCTGTTCTTGCTTCTCATCTCTGAATGACACTTGTAATAGTTAGAAGGGAAAGTGCCTTACTTTCTCCAGTTCATGAGTGAAAGAATGGAGTGGATTGGATAGTCATGCAGTCTTTTTGTAAAGATAGTAAACCCTTTGCAAAGTCCTTAAACCTTGGGAAAAACTCTTACAGATTAATCTTTTTGTATCTATCTGACTGACCACATTTACTTTCATTATGATAGGATTAGTTTTCTTGCACTCATATTTTTGTAAAACATTATTGTGTGTTTTTCTTCTTTTATTACTGGAGAATTGCCATGCAGGTACCTGGCTCTTCACATATATTTCCATTTATTTCTGCTGCTTTTATCTAGCCTTTATTGCTTTATTGGGTCTCTAACTAAAAGTATTTTTTAAAGACCATTATTTTTTATCATAAAATTAATGGACACACATTATAAAAGATCAGAAAAGGGAGAAAGAATAGGTAATCACTGTCTAAAAAAATAAAATCTGAGCCACAATGAGAGCCTCATATGTAATTTAAAATGTTCTGGTAGTTACATTTATAACAAAGCAAAAGGAAACTGGTGGCATTAATTTTACTAATGTATTTTATTTAGCCCAATACATCAGTACGTTATTAATTTCAGTAGGTAATCAATGTAAAATTATCAGTGAGATATCTTACATTTTTTTCATACTGTCTTTGAAATCTGGTGTGCATTGTAGCACATCTCTAATCTCACTGGGACTAGCCATATTTCAGGTGTTTACTAAGCATATGTGGCTAGTGGCTATCATATTGGATGGCACAGGTATCACGGATGGATATTAAAAGTTATTTCTCCCACCAGTAAAAAAAAAAAATAAAGCAAAAAACCCCACTGTTACCATGTTGGTTATGTCTTTCTAGGCTTTTCTGCATGGATTTACAATTTTTTTTAAACAAAAAAAGTTCAGATTATAAAACATGTTTTGAGCTTGCATTTTCCATTTCCTCTTATCACTATGTTGTGGGCATCTTACTTTTGTTCAGTTCCTCAACTGATGAAGTACTTTTTCAGATTTTTTTTTTTTCTGGGAAGATTCATGAGTAGTTTTATCCTTGTGTGAATGAGAGTACCATTTAATTGCCTTTGCAGTCAAATCCTAATTTGGTTGGGCATAGAATTATTGGATCGCAAAGTTTTCCCCTCTAAACTGAAGAAATTTTGCTCCAGTATATTCTGAAGTTGTATTTTTTCAGAACAGAAAGATGTTAACGTGTTTTTTTTCCTTAACTATTTCCTTCTCTTTACTTTGGAGAAACTTCAGATATTTTCCACCATAGTTATGTTTCTACTTTCATTAAATATTTTTAACATTTAATCTTTCTTCAACTCAGGGATATCCTCGACTACTATGCCTTTGATTACTGTTCCTCCTTTTCCATGGTATCTTCTTCTGTAATTGCTAATATAAGTTTCTGAGAGTTCTGCTGTTTTCGAGATTACTTATCTTTTCATTAGTTGTTTTTACCTCCTGGTCCTTTATTTCTGAGTGCTAAGTTCTAGAAGAATTTCTTGAAGTAGTCTTCAATATGACTGAGTCTATAGTATATAATTTTCTGGTACTTTCCTAGCATTTGAAAGTTTGGTGATTTTGCATTAATTTTAAAACAATCTTTTATGCTCTCAGTTACAATTACATGATGGTTGTCACATAATGGCACATGAAAATGCTAAACTGATTCAACTTATTTTTCTGTCTAATGGAATAAGTAAGTGTGGTATAACCAAATTTCTTAACTCCTTGTGGCTGTTAGATAATTACCTAACATTTAACAGGGATGCCCAATTCATATTTGGGGGAAAATAGTTTTGTACCAGTAGTATAATTTCTAAAAATGGTATCATTTCTGATAGTGTTTACAAGTTTCCTTCTTGTGTCAGAGTTGTTAATTGCGCTGAATATTCATTCTTCCTTACTATCAGAATCCTGATTACTCTAGGTAAGGTACTCATTTCTCAGCCCCTGACCATTATGTGAGTCTATGTCACTAAGTTCTGGTCAATAGATGTAAGCAAAAATTGAATTCAAGAAATTAGAGTGGCTTGGCTCAGGTATCCTTATTTGGAGTGGTTAGAAGTCATGACTCATTCAACACTTCTCATAAAGACTTTGAGATACATAAGAATAAAGACAAATCTTATAATGATGTTCAATAAATAGTTGCTTACTTTATGGCTGATCAATTAATGTCGGTGTGATGGGAAGTAGGGAGAAAGGGAAAATTAGTTAGATACAGTTTATTTATCATCTGGAAGCTCAATAAGGAAGGAATGAAACATTGATGAATTTAAGCAATTCTGAGCCTGTTGTGAGACAGCTTTCCATGTGTCTCTCACATTTCTGCATGACTTGCAAATAAAGACACTGATGGCAATCACTCCAGATGATCTTTTCAAAGATGTAGAGCAAACAGCCTTGGAAGATAGATAGAAATAGTTTCTTTCTCTGGAGTAGATGGCAGGTTTGCTTACTGTCCAGTCTAATAAAGACAATGTTTTCCTCTGGGATAAAGATTGGGCAGTTTGCCTGAGGCTCATTATAAAAAAAATTGAAGTTTCATAGCAAGGAGTTGCTCATCTATGATGCAAACCTACTGAATGGGCGGCATCTGCATGGGAAAGTAAGAAGCTCATGCTGCCTTCTGTGCCATGAGTAATAAAGTTTTTCTCTTTGATCTAGGAGTCTAGTATCTTCTGATTGTCTCTGTGAAATTGCACCAGGCTGAACTGATAGCCAACAAGTCAGGTAAAAGCTCATACTCATCATTCTTGACAAGGCTTTCCTAGTTTCTCATGGTCTTGTGGGGGCCTGTTAGGCTTATGCCTAGGAAGCCAGAGGAAGGGATGCACAGAGTCAGTCATGGGTTCTGTTCACATTCCAAAGCCAGCAATCACTAATCCTGAGTGAACACAAGGTTTTATGATCACTCAGTGATCACAAATGCATCCTCAAAGCTAATATTGTTCCGTAGGTTGGTGGCAGCTGCATTGTGTTCACCAGCTCCAAACATGGATATAGTTCCTGCTAGAAGCAAAGTTTATCTCTAGACTCTTCCCACATTTCTATTTAGCAACTTTTCTCGGGCCTACAATCTTAGTTCTCCACTGGGCTCTTGAGACTTTTTGCACCCCATCAGTAACAGTACATTGATGGCATGACCCATGAGTTCAAGAACATCCAACAGCAAATATGTATCTTGTAAGTGGACAGTCCCTGTCTGTGTCCCTTCTTCCCTGAAATCCTACACCGTTCTCCCACCCTCATCCCCACAAAAAGCCTTAAAACTCTTGACCTTTTATCCCATTCTTTCTTTGTTAGAAAATTGGTTACCTCTGAAGAATAAAAACAGAGTGATAAGGCCTTGAGAAGCCAGGAGAATCAGCATTAAAGGCTCAAAGTTTGACAACTAACAAAATGGTTATGAAAATGTGAATACATGACCTTCCTCCTCCAGGGCCCTCCTTGGAGGAAAGCAATCAAAGGACACAATTGCATAGCCTGAGAACAATTTTAGACATCTTTGCCTTATAAATATCTACACAGAAGGAGGCTGGACCAAGGACTCATTCTCCCAGGACCTCTTGATCATGGATACATTCTTGTCATGATTCAAGTTCTTCCTGCTGTTCCCATCAGCACCATTTTCAATTTGCTGGATTGGGCTTATTTCAGTGGTAGTACCACAACTTCTGTTTTTATTATAAGCCTTAAATTAATGAAGGCTTATTTACCTATGGAGAACTACATCTTACACATTATTTCCTAAGAAACCTAGCACAGATTTTCCAGTGGCTAGATGGGAGGACATTTGTGCTATACGGTGCCACACTCAAAAGCAGTGATGGATACTCTATGGCCTGCAGGCCAAATCCAGGTCCCTGACTGTTTTGTATGTCCCACAAACAGGGAATGTTTTTTACCTTTGAACTTTATTAAGCAAAATATTAACCTCCCCCAAAAGAATTCTGTTTTTCTCATTAGTAGATTTATATTACAAAAGATTGTACTCAATTATTATATTTCAAATTTCATCAAGAAAAGTATTGGGGAAATTTGTCTTCTCTCTTATTTTATAAGTTATCTACATAATATTTCTTGGTGCTTTAAACCAAAAATATTTACTATCAGGCCCTTTACAGAAAAAGTTTGCACACTCAGCCCAGATACAGATCCCAGGTGGAACTGGAATCTTGCCATCTTGAGTCTCTTCTACCTGGGAGTGAGCTCACTGCCTTCCTCACATTCCTGCTCCAAGCTGAGAGACTGGGAGCAGCTAAGGGTTCTGTTTGAGTGTAAACAGAATACACAGATGAGAAATTTTACTCTGCTTCTTTAAACAACATTTCTCACCTAAAAATAATTCCCTCATCAACCATTGCCATGGTTTCACACGAAAGTTCTTGAGGGGTTTCAGTTCTCCCACCTGTACAATGGCTGTGGTGATTAATAGGTTAGGTGGTAAGGATCCTCTGAGAGTCCATGAATATATGCATTAGCTCGTCTGTGTCCTAAGCAAGGATAAAATTAAAATAACATAATCCAGCATGTTGAGCTATGATACCACTTTTTTTTGATATCACTATTTTTAAAATATTATCATTAGAATATGAAAATATTGTGACATCATTTTTTTTCCTCCACAGCAATTCTTTAGGTGATTCAGTGGTATAGAAACACTCATAAAGACTGTGGGTAAAAAGAAGATGAGTTTGGCATGTTTTTTATTAAAACTACTCTAGCACTTATTTAAACGTTTTTGAAAAGCTCAAAAAGTGGACTTTGGAAGATGTGGGTGTGTATATGTTATTTTCCAGGAAGTTAAATAAATTATAAAGACTCTCAAAATAGCAGCTGTTTTAAAAGAATAGCTTGCTAATGGTTTGTCCTAAATTTCCTGGCATTAAGAATAATGATATGGTTTCATTCTGCCATGATTGCATTGGGAGGACAAACAAAGCCCAATTTACGTTAGCGGAAAGATTTCTGAAGGCAACGAAGACTCTTGTTTGACCTGCTTCTCTGTCGACTATTGTGATTTCCCACAACTGGTCATTTGTCGGTAATAGGAAATCACTCATCTTCAAGGTAGTCATGAACCCCAATTAGTCTTTCCTTCTTTTCACCTACATTTGGTGGTGCTAGAATTGGCTGGTACTGTTCTCCAAAATATTCTTACTACATTTACATTTTGTTTTCCTTGGCAAATTGGCTTTTAGCATGAGGCATGAGGTATAGTCACTCAGTTCTAAGGAAAAGAGAACATTGTCTTTCCCATCCTGCACCTCCCCTCTTCCCCGCCCAAACAGATTAATCCTAAAAAAGTATTAACTATAAATTATCTAAATAGTCACATATAAGACTATCCTCAAACTATGGAAAAGCTTGTTGCCAAAAAGAGGAAGATGAAATTTTCCTCATTTTATTATTATTCTGTACTGTAATTGTTTTGTATTGCTGTATAACAAATTATCACAAATTTAGTAGCTTACAACACCATAAATTTATTATCTCATAATTTCTGTGGGTCAGAAATCTGGGCATGGCTTGGGTGGATTCTTTGTTCAGGATTTCATCAAGGTGTTGGCTGGGTTTGGGGTCCTCATCAAACTCACTGGTTCTTGGCAGAATTTACTTTCTTGTGGCTGTGTACTGAGACTTTTCTTTTCTTTTTTCTTTTCTTTTCTTTTCTTTTCTTTTTTTTTCCTTTCTTTCTTTCTTTCTTTCTTTCTTTCTTTCTTTCTTTCTTTCTTTCTT
>NW_027397063.1:8434094-8495799 GCF_003265705.2 Callorhinus ursinus
TATTTATTTATTTGGGAGAGAGAGAGAGAGCGCACAAGCAGGAGGAGGGGCAAAGGGAGAAGCAGACTCCCTGCTGAGCAGAGAGCCTGACCTGGGGCTTGATCCCAGGACCCTGGGATCATGACCTGAGCTGAAGGCAGATGTTTAACTGAGCACCCCTGTACTGAGTTTTCTATTTTTCTTCTAGAGGTTGGTCAGAAACTACTGTCGAAGCCTCAATGCCTTCTGACATTCTTAAAGTTCCTTGACACATGACCCTTCCATTCCAGGCCAGTAACAATGCATCAAATCTTTGTCATGATTGGAATATCTAACTTTTCCTTCTGCAATAAGTTGGAGAAAACTCTCTGCTTTTAAAAGGATCATGTGATTAAGTCAGGCCATTTGGATAATTCCTTATCTGAAAGTTCAATGATTTGTGTCCTTAATTACATCTGCAAAATCCCATCACAGCAGCATGCAGATCAGAGTTTGAAGGAATGACTGGGAGGTTGTAAGTGTACATCAGGGACTGAACTGAAGGGGGCCATCTTGGAGTTCTGCCAACCACATGTACTACACACACACACTTCCATGTATAGTTGTAAGTGATATTTAGAGAGAGTAAAGAAATTGAGAGGCTCTGAAGGGTATTATAAGAGAGTTAAAATAAGAGGGAAAAAAAACCCAAACTTTTTTCTGTAGCCTGTGTTTTGGTAAGTGTGGGGAAACTTTCAGTGATAAACTCTTTGGAAATATACCTGAGTTTGAGGAGAATGTTTCCCTCTAAGAATGTCAGACTAAGTTGGAAAGTGCCATATGTAACTCTGATTATGGACATTTTGTGGTTTTGAGTAATTGAGACTCCCAGCCATTTTCTCCGGTCTTGATAGGGTTCCTCTACTCAATGCTTAACACGGCATAGGCAACGTTTGGAATAAAGAAGGATTTTCTGTCTAAAACAGATAGGCTGTCAATACTGACTTCTACAAATGGCATATATTTCTGTTCCAGTACACACATTACACAGGGAATGAAGGTGTAGGTATTTGGTCTTGGTGAGGGAGGCCCAGGGACCACCAACTCAAGGTCCTTGCCATGTCCTATTTATATGCCTGAGCTCTTTCTCACTTTGAGATCGATATCCCATATACTTAGGTGTCTTTTCAAACATCTCTTCCAAGAGATGCTTTCCTCTTTCCCCCTATTTCATAATCATTAATACCTTGCCATTTGTGTTTACTTGCTTTGTCACCCTTTCCCCTCCTGAGGGTTCCTGAGGGCAGGAACTAACTCTCCTGGCTCCTCCAATCTCCTGAGGAGGGAAACAGGTAGAGCAAGGATGTTGCTCCTCTTCAAATTCTCAGTGATGATTTCTTATAACCATGTCTTTCTAATTCCCTGTCACAGTCAACTCTGCTTTCACCTGCCTCTGCACTTGGTCCGGATGATGTGAAGCTGTTGTTTTCCAAACCCACCAGCAAGTACACTGAAGGGATCCAGCTTGTGTGGGCAGAGATAAGATTTAAAGGACCTCTGCTTATTCTTCCTCCACCATTAAAATGACAGTGATTCCCTCAGTGTTTCCTTGTGGTGATGCAAACGTCAGGGAAGGGTGACATTCAAGATGTACGGGTAATTTTTTTTTTACTGAGCATGAATATATTGTTTATTTATTTACTTAGTTATTATTTATTTAAAGATTTTATTTATTTATTTGTCAGAGAGAGGGAGAGAGAGAACACAAGCGGGGGGGCCAGGAGGCAGATGGAGAAGCAGGCTCCCCGCTGAGCAAGGAGCCTGATGTGGTGCTCAATCACAGGACTCTGGGATCATGACCTGAGCCGAAGGCAGATGCTTAACCGACTGAACCACCTAGGCGTCCCTCTTTATTTATTTATTTTTCTGAGAATTAATTTGAATGAAAAGTTGGAAATTAAGTAAGCCATCTGGGCATCCTGTGTTGAAAAGGAAAAAGGCACACTTAAGGAAAGGAAGAAAGAAGTAAGGCTATTTGAGGTGAACATTTTTTGCTTTACAAACTCACTTAGGACCGTAGGGTTAAATTTTTGGCAAATTCCCACTGGGAACTATGGTCTTCTTATTTTTAGTGTTTAGTACATTTAGTTGTCTCTTTTGCCTCCAAAAGCATTGTGGATTTTAATGTGTGCATGTGCTCTCTTTGTAAATTTCATGCATGGGGTGCAGAAAAAACACAGAGCTTACCAGAAAACTCTTGCCTGGACAAAGGGATAGTATGCTTCTTTTTCGGCCACAATTTTGGTAAACTATGAATCCAAGAGGAGGTAGATTTGGAAAATAGTGATGGGAACTACAATTACCAATGATAACCATTAAAAAGAAAAAAGAAAAACAACTACTTTCTACACGGGCCTTTTCAGCCACTCTCTCTCCTCATGCAGATTCTGTTTGCCCAGGGCCCCCATGATAGTACACACTTTGGCACACCAGTGTTTTACAAAATGCTTCCACCTTTCCCCTTCCTTTCTGTTAACGAAAACCTGGCTACTTTTGTCCAATTTCATAAGAATTAAACCTTGAAAATTTTTGAAAAATGATAAATTAATTATGTAAGTAACATATTAGTCAAATTAATGCCCTAAGTAAGCCAATACAAACTTGCCACTTTTCTGAACCTTTGAAGGAATGGCTTCCAATAAAAAACAATATAGGGGTACCTGGGTGGCTCAGTCGTTAAGCATCTGCCTTTGGCTCAGGTCAGGAACCCAGGGTCCTGGGATTGAACCCTGCATCTCCCTCTCCCACTCCCCCTGCTTGAATTCCCTCTCTCGCTGTGTCTCTCTCTGTCAAATAAATAAATAAAATCTTAAAAAAACAACAACAACAATATAGGCCACTGAGAGGATTACTGTGCATCACATGTGGTTTTGCGACACTCTTAAGTTAGCTTTCTGAAAGTAAACCCTTCTTTGGGGTCTATGAATGAGCCTGCTTTTCTGCTTTGCTCTCATTCTTGAGCTCTAGATTGGTATAAACATGTTCTTGGATGACATCTCCACAAGGATGGCCCTTCAACATCTCGAAAGCAACACGTCAAAAATTAAAGGTATTACCTCCCTGCAAAGCCTGCTCCTCTCTCTGTTTCCCATTAGTGAAAGGAACCACCACTTCTCCAGGTTGCCATAGAAATGGCTGCCAATCATCCCTGACTCCATGCCCTATTTCAACCTACACTTCCAGTCAACTGTTAAATGTGTCAATTATTCCAATTCTCATTGGCTCTGAATTACCTTCAAATAAAGTTCAACCTTGTAGGCATATGGAAGTGCTGGTCCCTGTCTACCTCTCCTAACCACTCTTTCCCAACCATACTGAACTATTGACAGTTCCTCAAATATACTTTGTTCTGTATTCCTTTGTGCTTTTGTTCATGCTGCTATCACTGCATGCAATAAGCACTCTCCTATATGCTCAGCTAACTCGTACTTGTTCTTCTATTTATCCTTCCAAATCAAAAGCAGGTGTTACTTTTCCTCCTTCAGTCTCACCACCAAATGAGTTAGGTATCCTTGTCTGTCCTTCTGTATTATGCCGTACATACATTTCTTTTATATAACATTTACACTTAAACCTCTTGTTTTCTTGATCTGCTTCCTCCAAAGAGAATAAAACTTGAGGTTAGGAATTTTATGTTGTTCATTACTGTGTTCCTGGCTCCATAAATAGTGCCATTTCTTAAATGAATGTATGAGTGAATAAACACATAACTATTGAGAAAGCATTACAGAGTGAATGTTAAAATTGCACTTCAATGGTTCAAGATGTTATAGACACTCCCTTATATTATTCAGGTTAAAAAAAGATCATGTAGTCCAGACATTTATATAAATGCAGTGAAGCAGAATTGTATTCCCAAGGGCATACAGTCATTGAAACTTTCGATTTCTTAGATTCTATTTGTTTATTCAAATGCATATTCCTTTTTCTTTAATTGTGAAGATGGAGCAATAAGCTTTTTTTTTTCCCTCTTCATTTTGTAAAGGAGACTGATCATTTATATAGAGAGTCTCTTTGACCTTGAAGATGATATGGAATGGAAAGCATTTAGATTCCCCAAATTCCATGTGTGTGCCATGTAAGCCTCGGTTGATGTGATTGTGGAATGAGGGTTGAAAGGTCTATATCCACACTGCAATAATCTTGAGAAATATAAACATCTGTTATTGATGTAAATTAATTAAATTAATTTTCATTTTGGCTTTGGAGGTAGACAAATTTCCCTATGTATTTCATGAACAAGAAAAGGAAGAAAAATTAGTGTAAATTACTAGGCTTTAGTTCTGCAAAAGATACTGGGAATTTGTTGACCATCTATTCATTTGATCAATTCAGACAATGAGCATTTATTGAACTAATAAGCTTGGTGGTCTACATAGACAAAATTAACCTAGAAAATTACTAAATCCCTGTTTCAATTTGTTCCACATAAAAATGACAATAGAAAGGACAATTAAAACAAATCTTCACATAATTAACAATATAGGCCTGCATCAATTATTTATGGGATTTTGGCAGAGTAAGTGTCTTAGTACTTTTGGGCTGCTATAATAAAGTACCATAGACTGAGTGGCTTATAAATAACAGAAATGTATTTCTTACAGTTTTGGTGACCGCAAGTCCAAATCATGGTGCCAGCATGGTAGGGTTAGGGTCCTCTTCTGGGCGCACACTTCTTGTTATATCCTTGCATGGTGAGGAGAGCTCTGTGAGATCTCTTCGGGGCACTAATTCCATTCATGAGAGTTACATCCTCGTGACCTAGTCACTTTCCAAAGGCCCCACCTATTAATATTATCACCTTCAAGGGGTTATGCTCTCAATGTATGAATTTTGAGGGAACACGAACGTTCAGACCATGGCAGTAAGCAACAGCTTCTGAAATTAAGAAACCTTATAAATCAATCCTTTATCCATCTCTTATTAGATAACAACACAGGACTATACTAAATACGTGATCTGTGTGCTCTGATTTTGATAATAACAGTTTTGAATGAAAAGATCCATGTTTCCTGGGCGCCTGGGTGGCTCAGATGGTTAAACGTCTGCCTTCGGCTCAGGTCATGATCCCAGGGTTCTGGGATCGAGTCCCGCATCGGGCTCTTGGCTCAGCAGGGAGCCTGCTTCTCCCTCTGCTTCTCTCTCTCTCTCTCTCTGTCTCTCATGAAAAAATAAAGAAAATCTTAAAAAAAAGATACATATTTCCATAATGAGTCGTATAAAGAAAAACTATAGATTGTTGAGTTTTCCACCTGAATTTCTTCTTAAAAAAAAAAAGACCAAAAACTATAATTATAGGAGGACTTTTGGCTGATACATATAGATTTGGTAAGTGATATTTTGATAAACTTGAGACTTTTGGGGAAACTAAGACTCTTCTTAGGCAGTTTAAATTTAAATCTTAAATTTGACTTAAATAGGCCCAATAATTAGGACTCTTTTAACCTGCCTAAGACCTGAACCAATTGAGAAAACAAAAGATTCAAAAGATTCAGACCGAATTATCAACCTTTAAAAAAAAACAAAACCCTCCTAAATCTGTTTTTGGAGAATGTGATTGCCAGCCACAACAGGACGCAAGCTTCTTCAACAGAGAAGGATTGATCCTTCAAAACATTGAGCAAAAAGGCACAGATGAGAATGCATGCTTCTTGCAAGCCTCACACTTCCAAGATGGAGGGACTAGTAGGAGGCTGGGAAACGTGGGTCTAGTTTCACCTTCCAAACTCAGTACTCAGATTAAGCTTTCCACTCTGTGAATGAGAGCACAGCAGGGCTGCCCGGCTGACATGTGCGTTAATGGTGCTCTCTTTTAGTGGAAGAAGTTGGGAAGTAGGGGCACCTGAGTGGCTCAGTTGGTTGAGCTTCCGACCCTTGATTTTGGCTCAGGTAATGAGATGGAACCCCAACAGGAGCCTCGCTTGGGGCCCTGAGCTGGGCATGGAGCTTGCTTAAGATTCTCTTTCTCCCTCTCCCTCTACCCCTCCTCTCCACCCCGCTCCAGCATGCTCTCTCTCTCTCCCCCTCCAAAAAAAGAAAAAAAAGTGGGGAAATAGTCATCCACCCTTTAATGGTTTATGTTTAGTTAAATTTACTCATGAATTACATCATGATACATAAAATAAGATGAGTTCTCTTAATGCTTTGTTTTTGGCCATGTTGAATTTCTGTGTTCTGATTGCAGTGACGAACTGATGACTTCTAAAATCTATTTCCCAAATTTTCTTCTTTTGCAAACATACTCAACTGCAACAGATGAAACACATTTCCCCAAGTCCCTACCCTGAATGGTGTGCCTGAAGGGGGTAGTATCATTATCACAATTATTCTCCTTAACTATGGGCACATATTTATGTAAACTAAGATTATGTTTTTACAGAAAATTTCCAGATGGAAACTAAAAGCCCAAATATACCGGTATGTTTATAAATGCAGATACTTGGTATTTTGTGAACCAAATATTCAGATATTTGCCAGATTTTTCCAGTTTTTGTCTCTGTGCATATCATGAAAAGATGATTATATCTATCATATGCCTGAAAAAATTAATTATTTTGACAAGAAAATGTTCATCTTCACTGACATTCTATGTGCATTTTACCCATATTTAGTAAACTGAATATTTTTGTTTATGAGACACTTTTAGATTTTTGAAAATTAAATATATAAGAAATTGCACTATGTGAATAACATCTAAGACTCTTTCACTTTATGTGTTCTTTGATTGTGGATTTAGAAACAAGGAGATTTGAAATTTGAAAGTTTGAAGTGAGTGGTTCATAAGGACCAAAGATTCATCACTGGATTAATGTGCAACATGTGCAAATTCTTTTGTTAGCTTAAAAAATGATTTTTAAAGATGAAACACTAACCTGTAGTCACACAAGTTTGTTAAGAATTGCCCTATTGTTTCTACTGAATAATTCTGGGATCCATGTTTTAGCTTAAGCATGTTTCAGCCATCTTCGAATAAACTTTTATGGATTGACCTTTTTAGATACATTTTATTTCCTAGGTGCACAGGGTATATAAGAAAAACCAAAAGAATATGCATGAAAAGAGTTGCAGACTGCATTTTAAAATGAAGTACTTGTGTTTAATTTCTTTTATCCTTTGCCACTACCCTCATAGCTTTCATTATTTAACAGACCCAGAAAAATACTGCTTATATGAATTAGCAGTAACTTTTTTTTCTCTTGCCATAGCTTTAAGCAATACATGCTTAATTAAAAACAGAGGCTAATTCTTTTTCAGACTTGTGTTGCGGTCTTCTGACTTCCTGAAGAAGCATGAATAAAACAACTAAGCCACATCACAAAATAATTTATTTGCTGAGGTATCAATTATTATTATTATGAGTGAAATACATTCAGAAGAATGGATATGTTAAAAAGCAACTTTATCTCGTGTTCCTTCACTGAGTGTGAATTTCTAATTGTTCTATAGAACACGAAACTTCTACAGAGTGAGCTAATGCAGCTTAATGGCAAAAATGAGATATCTAAATTTAAGCTGAAGAGTAGAAAAGTCAAGTAGTTGGAAATCTGGGAGTCGTGGTCCAGAGTGATCTTCATGCCCTTGATTTACCTCTATTTTTTGTTTAATTTTTATTTTTATTAAGTTTTTAAATTTTAATTCCAGTATAGTTAACATATGGTGTAATGTTAGTTTCAGGTGTACAATATCGTGCTGATTTGTCTCTAAAAGAGATGTAGCAGGGGGTCTCTCTGGTTCATCAGAATGTATGATCTACCTGTATCCAACGTCAATGTGGAAACAAGTAATAGGCAGTGTCTATTGTTATTTATATCTGTGCCATATATGCTCACAACTTCTAATTTTCCTTTGGATGAAGAATTGGAAATGTATTAACTATATTTCTCAGACCTCTTTGCATCTGGAGTTTAGAAGCAAAGAGGGCCAGCCAATCTGCCTGACTCACATAAGATTTTGAAGGTGGATATAAAGGAGAAGCCAGTATTTTTCTTTTTAAGATTTTATTTATTTATTTTAGAGATAGAGAAAGAAAGAGAGAGAGAGTACGGGCAGGAGCAGAGAGAGAGAGAGGGACAGACTCCACACTGAGTGCAGAGCCTGATGCAGGGCCCGATCCCATGACCCTGAGATCAGGACCTGAGCTGAAACTGAGTCAGATGCTTAACTGACTGAGCCACCCAGGCGCCCCTGGGAGAAGCCAGTCTTCTGCAACTTTTAGCTATTGCTGCAGGCCAGCAAGGTCACAGAAATAGGAAGTTTTCTTAATTCAGTTTTCCATCATGCAGTTTCCAGCTCCCAGGGTATCAAGAAGCAGAGATAGAGGTGGTGGCATCTTGATCTGGCCTTCAGTTTCAAAACTATGGCTGTCTATTCTCCAGCCTCCAGGATGTGGAGAGGCCACTGGTTCAAGTCATTTGGGCTTCTTCCTTCTGGCAGAAATCCAGGGGCAGCCTTAGTGGGGCAGTTTTGGTTGTTCTCAAAATCATTCCAGGAGACCAAGACTAGAAGTTGTTCCTTCAGCCTTTCCAATGATTTTATAAGCACCAAATTCCCTATTTTAAATCTGTCCCTGCTTAAAACACTTACAGTAGTCTCTCTGTCCTGCACTGAGTTCCTCCTACTACATTAGGCAAGCAAATAAAGATGTGAACAGTTGGAGCACAAACTTCTATTTCACTTTTAACAGTGATCAATATTAACATTTTGAAGTTATACCCTCACTTCCACCTTCATCAAATAATGACAGACCCAATGTGCCCAAATCCCAATTTACAATCCGATAAGTTAGAAAGTAAATTTTCACAGTACAGTGCATTTTTTTTTCATTTCATAATACTCTGAACTGTTAAGAAAAATAAGGGCCAGTTTATATTTGACTAAGATATAAATCATAGATGCCCTTAAAATTGTCTTAAAAACCCCATACAAAATTTCGAGGCCCCATATATTGTGGTAAGGGAAGAATGCAGCTGTACTTAAAAAAAAAAAAAGAAAGAATAGTGTTAAATGAATTTAATAATAATAGTGCAATGGTGTGTGTGTGTGTGTGTGCGCGTGTGTGTGTGGTTTTTTTCTCCCGGTCTGGATAGAAAAGAGGTTTATGGAGTCTGGGTGAGCAGACAGTTCTATAGACATAAGTTCTCCATGGAAAACTCCTTGGAGCCTGTTCAAGGCAAACGCTGCCTGAGCTCGGTTAAAAATGATGGCTCCAAGTGATGGCCAGCCATGAAGAAAAGCACTGGCTTAGATATCAAGAACCCAGATTCACTTAGGGAAGATCTCATGAGGATCATTGGACCTAAAAATAAAGTGAATATACTCTGTCTCCTGGTCTGGTTTCTATGGGAATTTGTGTTTATGGGGGAAGCATGAGATTGTTTCATCCTAGCCAAAATATCTGGACAGTTCAATCAGTTCAACCATTCACAGAGTTCAGCTGACTGAATGTTTCATCTTTATGGCTGGTGCCAAGTGTTGCTAGGATTGGCGAGGTGAAGAGCATCATCAAGTCTCAGAGTCTGTGTACTTTCTGTGGGTTGTGTTTGGTTGATGGGAAGAGATGGCATGAGCAATTGAATTGAGTGAACTAGATGGGTGAATTTGAATATTTCTTAATCCAAACTTTTTATAGTTATTTATTTATTTATTTGTTTATTAAAGATTTTATTTATTTGAGAGAGAGCAAGGAAGAGGGAGTATGAGCAGGGGAGAGGCAGAGGGAGAATCAAACTCTCTGCTGAGCAGGGAACCTGACACGGGGCTCAATCTCAGGCCCCTGGGACCATGACCTGAGCCAAAGGCAGACACTTAACAGTCTGAGCCACCCAGGCACCACTTTTTGTAGTTATTTAATGATAAGTTCATCATCCTTGCCTCCCCAACAACCCCCTTGTCCGTGTTGTGCCCCCCAACGCCCCCACCCAGGAGTTCAGGCGGACGATTCACTAGATTGGTATGGGTGTCTTCATCATGTTTAAGTTGTTATCACAGAAGTGAGGGAGGGATGTACAATAGTAAGATTTTCTTTTTCAGAGGAATGGTCTGTAATGCATTTATCAAATCACATCAGTCTAATTTAAAAATATTTGTTGTACCCTGAATCTCTGTAGCTTATGGTACTTTAACCCTGGGCATAAATATAAGGACAACAGGTGTATCTATTCTCAAGGCCTCAAGTGGTGGTTTTTGATCATGACTATGCAGTAGGATCACTTGGGAGACTTTAAAAGATACCCCTGCCTGGACTCCCCTGGACCACTTAAATCAGAAAATCTGCAGGCTTGGATTTAAGTGCTAGTGTGCTTTTAAAATTCTCCAAGTTTTCCTAATATGTTATCAGAGTTAAGAACTACATTTAGTGGAATAGAAATACATACACACAGAATGTGATGAATGCTAAAATTTGTGGCTAAAATTAGGCTGGGATAGAACTTTTCAGTATGCTAACATTTCTTTTTTCATAGTTTTTTGAAAAGATTTTCTTTATTTAGAAAGAAAGAGAGAGCATGAGCAGGGGGAGAAGCAGAGGGAGAGGGAGAGAGAGAATCTCAAGCAAACTCCACGCTATGTGGGGAGCCTAATGTGGGGCTCGATCTCACATCCCTGAGATCATGACCGGGGCCAAAATCAGGAGTCAGACACTTAACTGAATAAGCCACCCAGGTGCCCCTAACATTTCTTTTTTAAATCATTTCTTTTTACAGCACACAGAGTCTATTATGTACCCTAAGAACTAAGTCACCGTAGGCATTTGCTGCCATGGCAATTCGTGCTTAATCTTTCTTAATTATATGTCATTATCTGTCTTTCTTTGTAGAGCGTAAATTCAGTGGGAATAAAGAGCACATTGCTCCCCTACTAACACAGTGCCAGGCACTTTGTAGCAGCTCAACAAATAATTTTTAATGGAATGAATGAATGAATGGCTTTGCCAAAAGTACATTGTGACACTCGTAGAAGCCATTATTCATTTCTAAGGATGTTTTCAGCTATATTCTAGGTAATGGATCTTTCCTGCAAAATGCTGCCTAGAGTATAAGTAACAGATCTGGGCTCAGGACTGAAGATCCATCATGGACTCTAAGGATTACTTGTCTATCATGCTTCAGGCAGGCTAGCCTCTCTCCTGCAGTGAGGAAATGAAAATGTTTTTGTATCTGGGGTCTTATTTTTTTGCTTACTCAGGGTTCATTCCTCTATATTTTTCCATTATTGTAGTAGAAAATATTACCTCAATTATATGCCAAGTCAGAATGTCTTTTTCTTAATGAAAATTTAATTGCTTCGTTGTCAAACTGCCTTCCTCATTCTCTTTTTGGCACCATTCTAAAATTTTATTTGTCTTAAAAACTCATCATTTCTTTCTTGTTGGTCACCGGGAGACAGCATTTTGTGAGTTCTGTGCCTCTATAGCTAAAGGCAAAAAGCTTAGCTAATTCAGAAGCAGGAAATCATTAGCAAATTCACACATTATCCCTTTGTTTAGACTTCAAGTCCAAGGGCTACAGGTTAACACGATACTTTATCTTTTGATCAAAGGAGTTTCCATTTAAAAAATGTGCTTAGAGTTTGGCTCAATGGTCAAAATATAAAACTTCCCAAATCCCATAACCTTCTCTTTAAAAACCAAACAAACATCTCTGTTGAAGACGGAGTAGGCTATTAGCTAAAGAAACAAAGTGTTTGAATTTTAAACAGAGGATAATCGTTTCCAGGCACAAATGCATATATATATATATAAAACAATAGAAAAATTAGATCCATAACAATTAATAATGCATACATAGATGTGTAAATGGCTACAAATTAGGAAAATCAAATTTACTAGAGACATATATATTCAAGCTGGCTCAGTAGTAGTGTGGCTTTGGCAAGTGGAATACTGATTAATAGTAGACAATATTCTACTAATTTAAAAAGGCTCCCCAAACAGAGGTCACTATGACTGACTGGGTAGACACCTCCTCTGGAAACCATAGGAGTTGAAATAAGGTTGACATCCAGGGAGCCCACTGGTCCTATGAGACTCACTGTGAAATCAAAGATGTGGACAATATTTCCAAGGGAAGGAGAAAACATTGTCTAGCATAAAAAATAGACACTTCAACGATGCACAGCTCCCCCAGTATGTAATCTTTCAAGAAGACAACAAAAGTGAAATTGTTAGTTGCCAGCTCTTCTTAAATGTTCATAACCTGATAAGAAGGAATTGGGTTATCTAGAAAATTTCCTCATAAAATGCTGGCTTTTTGAGAAGTTACTCATCAAAAGATAGCCTGGTATGGGGGAAAAAACCTAGACTTTGGAGCTGGACTACCAAGTTCAAGTCTCTCCTCTGCTTCTTATTGGCTTTGAGCTTAGAAACAAATGTAGCTTTCTTAGGCTTCAGTTTCTCCTTCTGCAAAATGGGGATAATGACCGTATTCATCTCAGAGGGGTGGTCTGAGGATTGAATTAGTTAATATTTACAAAGTGTTCTGAATTAATATTTATGAAGACTCAGAAGGGTCGAGACCCATAACAAGAGCAGTATGTGTATTTTATTAGAGAAATAAACTACTGGAGATTCACAGGATATATCTCCCTGCCTCAGAGAAACATCTGAAAATCCTCTCGATTTTGGATGGAGCCAGCTCTGTGGCTGGGCCAGGGCAGCTCAGAGAGCACACAGATGCCTTTCATACTTTCCCAGAAAAAATATTTCCTGGAAGCAAGAGCGACATGGCTTGCTCTCTAGCGTGACATCGATAAAAAGCTAAGCCTTGATAAGGAGCATCCCATAGCTGTGGCAGAAGTAAAGACAGAAGCAAGGAACTTTCAGAAATGCCTTAGAACCTCCCAATCCTGTGCTGTTTCTGCTGCCCGGGAGTGCCGGCCACGCCCTCCCTGCTCGGGAAACGTCTGGCCATCTTGGTGAAAGCCCTTTCTCCCTCACACACACACAGCCAGCCAGTCTCCTCTGGCTCCACAACAGCCTGTAGTTCATACCTCTTGAGGCCAGACTGCTTCAGGGTCATCTGGTGTCGAGAGATGTGAACTCAAACAGCCTTCTTCTGATCTCCGGTTGTTTCCCTTCCCGACTTCCCGAGCTGTTATTCCAAGCCCTCACTAGTTCAGTTCCCCACTATCTTTGTTTCTGCTTCCACCAGAAAATAAGGGCTCTTGGAAGTGAATGGTTGTTTTTTTTTTTTTTTTTTTTTTGACTTTCTGGCTCCTCTTCTTGATCCTCATCAACACTTGCCCCTTTGTCAACTCTATCTTAGCAAAGATGTATGCATCCTTACCCCAGTTAACACCATCCTTCTTCTTTCTCTGTATCCCCTTGGGGAACTTGGGCTCCAAAAATTATTTCTTTTCTGTATCTTCTACACCTTGTTCTTCACTGATGTTATTTTCAGCCTTCATAAAGTTTTCTTTTTTCACCTTTAAGATGAGACTCATTGTAGACTCAGTTTCCCTATGTAGCTACCATCTAGGTGGCTTTATTTTTTTCTCTCTTATTGACATTATTAACCTTTGTTTGTTGACCTCACACCCCACCATTCTGTTGAAAATTTACTAGCAACCCTCAACAATGTCATCCAAGGTATTATGGTCAATGGGAGATTTCCTGACTCTCTTTATCACATTAGTATTGTTTACCACTTCCTCCTCCAACTTTCATTTTACATGAATTCTTTTCTCTTTCTCTGGACCCCTTTCAATATTCTTTCTAACTCTTCTTCCTCAGGCTTCAATCCTGGGATTCACCAGGATTCTAGTCTTCGTTCTCTTTTCTTGTCACTCCACAAGGGTAACTTTATACTCTTCGATACCTTCATCTGCATTCAGTTGCTGATGAGTCTCAGATTTGTTTTCCAGTGAGATTCTTCATTTGCACTCCAAAGAAAAATACTCTGTATCCACCTGGATATTGCCATCTATCGTTCTACTACTAAACTCATCCTTTCACCTCCAGCTTCTACCAACTGTCCTGGTATCCTAGACATTACCTTGATTGATATTCTTACCTTATGCACAGCATTCACCCAGTCCATCATCAAGTCCTGTTAACATGTTTCCTAAATATTTTCTTCACCAGCTCTGTTGGAGCATCAGCTCATCAACCGGAGACATCTCTTGGCTCAACTGCTATACCATTCTCTCCATTTTAGTCTCATTCTTCACAAGTTTGTTCTTTATGTCTGAAATCTTCCTGACCACTAAACATAAAATGGCCTTTTGATTACCCATAGGGTAGAGTAAAACTTATTTAGCTGAACTCTGATAACCTGTGTACATTCATCTTTCAATATTCAGTCGCCTAGCACCTCCATGAAAACTCCTTCACACAATCTTTTACACATGTGCATGTAGACACATACACACACACAAACACACTGCTGAATTACTCATATCAGCTGAGTAGACTTTCTTCTCTATTGCTTATATGCTGCTTTCTCTGCCTGGACTGTCCTTCCCCTCTGCCCAGCAAATGCACACTTTTCACTCAACTCTTTTTTTTAAAGGTTGTTCTTTTTTTCCAGTGACTTTTCCCCTGAGTTCTTATGTTGCTGTGGGTGGTGTCTCCTCCCATGGTCATGCAGCATCCATCCATAACTCCAACAGAGCAACTATCTCATCACGTTGTAATTTTTGTTCATATGTGTGTGTCCTCCTCACTCTAAGCTATGTGACAGACCCTGAGCCTTATCTCTGTTTCCTCAGCTTTGGCCAGAAGCACAGCTAGGGAAGAGTAAGATTGGCAGACCCATCTACAATGTTTTAGAGATGGCATAAAATTTTTTTAGGGGGAAAGAAAAAAAGAACCATGGAAATTTTGTTATATAGAAGGTCAAAGTGATTACTCCCACATAATTTCTTCCATAGCACAACGTTGGTGCAGGGAAAAAATCCTAACATGGCAGAGGAATTCAAACTACATTGCAGGGGAAAAGGCAGAAGGGATGTTGTTTCTTAACAAGAAACAAGGATTGTGGTGGTCACAGAGCTGGAGGTGGTTGTTGTGGGTGGAAGCATGCTGAGAAATCCAGTTTGTAGAAATATGTTAATGTCAACAAAGCCATTTGTTCTATAAGGCATAGAGATCAGGGGAAGAAGAGGGGGTCAAATGAATATTTTCCTAGAGTGCCATCAACCTTAAGAAAACATAAAAATAAAATTAATTCATTCAACAGATATTTTTAAACACCCACCATGTTCTAGGTTATTGTTAGATATAGTAGGGATGCAATATGAACAAAACTAATAAACAAATTAAAACCAAAACCAACCAAACAACCAAAAAAAAAAAAACCCAACAAATAAAGATTGCCTCTACCTTCATGATGCTTGAAACTTGGTGAGGAAAGACTGAAATCAATTAAATATCATATCAAAGCCTATACTTGGATAAATGTTGGGAAAAAGAGGTATGTGGCATCGGGAAAGCACAGGCCAGGAAGACTTTATCTGCAGTCGATGAACACAAAACTCCATTACAAACACAGTTTCCCACATACACCAAAGCAAAAGGAACCAAAAGAGGCTGAACATGTTACATAGCTTGTAGGTCTGGGATGTAATTTCCATCAGGCCCACCCTGAATTCTTTCAGCCCCTGGGCATATGGAATGAGGGAGTCTATTTCAGGGCCAGTGTTGCTAGGAGTTACAAGTGCTTGTGAAGGTGAGAAAATACTTTCTGGATCATTTATTGCATCTTTGCTACAGTGGGTGCTGTTCTAACACTAGCCTTGGAAATGTATATCATCAGAATGAAAAGTCATTGAGGCCAATTAAGAGAGATTTACTTAAACCAAGGCCTACATCTTCTGTGAGAGAAGCAAGGCTGCCAACAGAGGCCGGTAAATTCTTGTGTAACTTTCTTCTTTCAGCTGATTGAAAGCATTTCATACATTGTCACCAAATCTAACCCTAATAATTAGTAGCACACACTTAAAAACAATTCTTACTGAGGGAAAACACAACCAGAAGGTAGGTGGCTTATGGCATTGTGGGACGGACTTTCTGTCCGAGTTTTGGGAATTTTACTTGGCAACTAGAAATAAATATGTAAACTAGATTATGGAAACACTGATATCAGAGATGTTAAAATGGATGGGTTGAGAGACTATAATAACGTCAAACATTTAATGAATAGTTACATGTCAAGGAGTTTGAACATTTCTTTACTTATCCTATGCCACACTTTACTTTCATTTCCCATGCAGCCATCCCCACCCCCAATGGGTACATCTAATAAATTCCACAAACACTATCTCTGAACATTTCAGCAGATATTTGATGATTGCAAAGGGGACAAAAGTGGAACATTCCCACTTGGATTTTTACAACCTGTCCAACTCAAAATTACCTTTTAGAGCAAAATAGGACTATTTTAGCATAAAACCATTACAGTGAAAATTAAAATATGCAAAACAGACATAACACCTTCTTAAAGTATATAAAAAGGGTCCAGAAATGCTGCTAGCCCTGTTAGACTGGAGTTGGAAATATGAGATGAGTAAGTTCTGGAGATCTAATACCCAGCACAGTGACTATAGTTAATAGTAATATATTGTCTACTTGAAATCTGCTAAGAGAATAGGTCTTGAGTGTTCTTACCACACACACAAAATGGTAACTATGTGAGATAATGGATATGTTAATTAGCTTGATTGTGGGAATTATTTTACAGTGTATACATATATCAAAACATTGCATTGTATACCTTAAATATATATAATTTTTCTATGTCAGTCATATCTCAATAGAGCTAGAAAATGGATAAATACATAAAAATACTGGAAAATTGGAAGAATCTATGCATATTAGCACGAAGGGTTACTTTACTCAAATACTCCGAATGGTCCTGAATGGAAAGAATCAGTAGTGTAATTCTTCAACATTGCAGGTCTTCATAAGATCCAACATGGCAAAAGATAAAGAAGTCACACTGCTTCATTTTGTGTTGGAATAGTCATTATTTTCTATGAAGGAACAATTTTTTTAGTTGGATGAATACTAGGTTAATCAAACACAGAAATCCTTGGTTGACTGTAGGCACAAAGGGAAAGTTAGTGAACATGATCTTTAAATTTCCATTCTCTCTCCAGGATGAAATGTGGAATTGGTATTTTTTCTTCCATTTGAAGTCACTTGTGACATAACACTCATGATCTCCCCACCTCCACTTTTTTTTTAAAAACACTATTCTTTTTAATATGCTTCTCAGCCAGGAAAAATGACATTAGGAAAAACACATTATACAGGTTATGGGAAGGGCAAAAATGGAAGTGTCAAAGTGAAGTATGTTTCATAAAAAATAGTTATTTCATATCTCTTTGATGATAAAAATACCACCCATTGTGGAAACCTTTTATATTTAAATTTACTCCCCACCACTTATAAGAGAGCTGGGAAGACAGATTTCCTTGATGGATAGACTTAACTACAAATTACTGCTACCCAGATCTGGGAAATTTGCCTCCTATTTAATAAATGCATTTTTAGATATTGAAAAAGAAAAGGAGGAATAGCTCAATTTTCTGTTTGCCCCCAGCAAATCTCTGTTTTCCTTTGTTTCTCAAATGAAAATATATTTTAAAACATTTACACTTGCTTCTCACCTAAGATGTCTGAATTATGTCCACATATTTGCAGATTAAAGTGTCTAATGTATGTTGACACATAAGCTTTATGTCATTTATCTCCAAATAATTAAGGGAGCTTAAGGAGAAATCAAATCTGTATTTTTCTCAATTTTGTCTGCTCCAGTATGCAAAAAAAAAAAAAATCAAAAACCTTTTCAAAGGACAGTTGTAGCTAAACCATTTGGTAATAGTTATACTGGTGCTTATTAAAGTAAAGCTCAGTTTCCAAGTTACTCTTAAGTATTTTAAAATCCAGATTGGAGATGGAAACATATTTCTAATGATTTGTTTAGTCTGGTAATTATCATCAACCTTTAACATGGGCTGAACCAACTCTCTCTGTGATTGGTGCTCTTATCATCTGCTACATTGTTATTAAGCAGACATGTTCTCATAGGAAATGGTAGGACAAGTTACCCTGGGCCTTTGAATTAGGATGTCTGTTCAACAATTTAGTCATGTAACTGGATTTGAAGTTGCTTGGCAGAAGCCAACTTTTCATCTGGTTCTTCCTTTTTGGAGCAGATGATGGAGCAGGATTCTTGTGGCGAGAAATGGACCCTGAGAACATCCCAGAAGCTGTTTCCTTTCTTGAAAAAGAGCACATCCTTGTGGGATAAAGTGGGGTCAGTTTGGGGGGCTTCTCTATTGCTACATAGCTCTCTGTGTATCCAGTCACTCCTCTTGAGCTGCTGACGTCTTTGATGAAGTCTGTGGGCCCCAACCCTTGGTGCCTTAGTTCAACCAAACAGCCATGAATGCCTAATCTGGGCAAGGAGTTCTAAAAGCATCCAAAAGATGTGACTGCGACCTCAGCTAGCAGTTGAGGGAGGATGCTTTAGGCAAAAGCACATTCAAAACATCTAGAATAACTGATGTCCATCTACTAAGTATCGCTTGGTAAGTGGAGCCCGAGAAGTTCAGTGGAGGAATTGACACTAGAGAAGGATTTTAAGAGCCTGAGTAGAAGACCTTCAAGGCAGAGCGAACATTTTGTTTTAGTTCTCTACCAATTGATCCCAAGTTACATATATGGTTTTGGTATTTGCTATTTAACCAGTCATTTAGTTAATTAGTCAAATATTTATGCATATGTTGGTTAATTATTACTGAGTAATGAGGGAAATGACCCCAGCATTCAAGAAGCTAGCAGCCTACCAGGGGAAAAAAGAATCCTTGCCTTTATGGGAAATTCTCAGAGAATAAACTTTAAGTTGGGAGGTCCCCATTGTGGGATGAGATACTGTTTCAAGTGAAACCATTGGACTTAGATCAGTTGAAATGGTCACGAAATTGTAACACACACAAGACTAGAAATTCATGACAGAGGTAGACTGGGCTACTGACTTGCTTGCTTTCTCCATTTTTTTTCACTGGGCAAAGAGGTTTTGATTGTGGATCATGAGTCAAAAACTATGCTAGGAATTGGAGGAGAGCAATGATTATTTTTTTTTTTAAAGAATCCCAACTTGAAAGCCGAGACTGGGCCTCCCAAATCAAATTTTAACCTTGAGAAAAAAGAAGCACTTGTCTTCAAATAAGGGAACGGAGGGTGCATGTTAAGAAATTTGTGTTGACTTAAGCAGATATTCGAGAGCCCCACAGGATGAGGCAGGTCATTCCAGGTGGAGGAAAGTACATGCAACAAAATCTGTGCAGTATTAGAAAACAAGAATCACTCAACATATTTATTGTGTTTTTTTTTTTTTTTTTGAGAGAGAGAGAGAGAGAGAGCATCCATGGGGGGGCGAGAGGGAGGCACACACTAGGCAGAGGGTGAGGGAGAGAGAATCTTAAGCAGGCTCCACACTCAGGGCAGAGCCCTCCTTGGGGCTCGATCTCAGGACTCTGAGATCATGACCTGAGCCAAAAGCGAGAGTTGGACACCTAACTGACTAAGCCACCTAGGAACCCCCCACTCAACATATTTGTATTTATTCTGAGAACCGCATGTGGGCCAGACGGTTGAGAGCAGCAGGCATGGGCAAGAATGCTGTCAGACGTGAGGAAGGAAAAGATACTGGGGCTAGTGCATGAAGGGCTCATGTGAGGATGCTGCATGTTAGTGTGGGAATGAGCCACAAACAGATCTTAAGATAGAGCAGCATAGAAGCAATATTTGATAAGGTATATAATTATGGTGTGGGGAACGGCTACATTCTAAGGCAGAACTATGTGGAGAAAAGATCTGAGGGATAGACCTTTAGAGTTGAGTAACATGCACAGATATTGCTGGGGGAGAAAACCAGGAAAAAGAACCCGAAGGAAGCCAAGAAAAAGATTGTTAAAATGGTGCCATGAAAGACAAGGCAAAGGACTTTTAACAGAGAGTGTTGAGTATCCTGAGGGTGTCCTGTAGGGTAAAAACTGAGAGGTCACCTGATATGGCAATAATAAAGTCCTTGGTGATTTTACAAGTGTGAACTTGGCACATTGCTGGAAATGGAAAGCAAATTACAGAGGGTGAAGGGGGAAGTAGGTGGGGAGGAAATAGATGTAATGGGTGTAGAAAATTCATTTGAGAAATCTGGCAGAGCTCTTGCCTGGCAATGAATGGCCAGAGAGAGAACAGAGTTGATAGCTAAATAAGGAAACATGTTATCATTTACTCTTATGCATAATCCATGTGTTCAGCCCAAATCACCTAATCTCAGTCCCCGATTGTGTATTTGGCATTTCCGCCTCTGCACTCAGCTCCCTAAATTATTTTTGCCCCCTTCTCTTTTCATCCGAAGGGTATCACCCACTTAATTTAAGACCATCATGTGTATGTGGTTAAGTCTCCAGCAAATCTAATTGATTGAAAAGTTTCCTCTTTGCTTCATTGTTTGGAATTCCTGTGAATATAAGGCAATTCCAAGAGAAAGAAGAATAAAAAGGATTAATGGCATCTTGGAAAGAATAAGTATTGAAGATCTCTCACAAAGGAGACATCATATCTCATCATATTGAAGACATAAATGAATTTTTTTCCTGCTCGTTTCTATGGGAGACATGGAACTACAAACTGTAATTTTAGGTCAAATTGTTCACTGAGAAAAGGAACAGAGGGGAACAATTCACTTCCCCCCAACCTACGCAAAGAAACAAAATTCATATTCTGAATTACAAAGTTGTCTTGGAATGACTGTTTGAAGATTGAGACCCTGGAATGTGAAGACCTAGAGATTTCCCTTCTACTGCTTTTAAAGAAACATCTAACACTAAAAATTAATAACAAGGGAATAATACACTTTGATTTTGTATTTGTTATATAACACATGATGCTGGGAGGTTTTATATATGTTCTTTTACTTCCTGCCCACAGCAATCTTGAAAGAAGGGTATCTTAGTATGGATTTGAAGATGAGTAAATTGAAGCTCAGAGATACCTGGAAACAAATCTCCAGTGACCTTTAAGCCATGTTGCCTCAACATTGACATCCTTGGGGCACCTCGGTGGCTCAGTCGGTTAAGTGTCTGCCTTTGGCTCAGGTTATGATCCCAAGGGTCCTGGGATCGAGCTCCGCATCAGGCTCCCTGCTCAGCAGGGAGCCTGCTTCTCCCTCTCCTCTCCACTCGTGCTCTCTCTTGCTAGTTCTGTCTCTGTCTCAAACAAATAAATAAAATCTTAAAAAGAAAACATTGACATCATTGTTACATTGTATAATCATTTTGTTCCAGAGTTCATACAAAGAATCACTAAAATCTTGATTTCCCCAAAGATTGCTTCCTATAAATGCTCAAAGAGCTAAAAAAAAAAAAAAGGAAAGAAAAAAGAAAAACAAAAACCAGATTCTGCTAATTGTGAGACAACATGTCATGGAAATATTAGAAATATCAACACCAAAAATAGCAGAAATGTTAATCATGATGCTACTACATGTCATTCTATTGCATAGTATTTCAACTATTTTATAAATCGATTCCCCCCCCCAACATGTGCTCCTACTCAGTTGTGTGGAACCGAGTGCTGGAAAATCCAGAATCTTGCTGCACTGTTTAATAAGAATCTTCTCGTGTGGAAAATGCACTGAACTACATATGGTAGCAGAGGTTGAACATAACAAAACCTGTTTCTTTCGATAACAACTGGCCAACCCTGAACATGCAGAAATATCAGAAGACTGAAGATGGAAAATAAGAGCTCCATCTTATAGTAAGAGTTGGCCCTGTGGGACTGGAATATGGCTTGTGGGTCCCCAGCTCTGGAACACAGATGTCAAGCAGAGCTGGCCAGCTCTGGAAATTTTCAGAAATTTCTGGCTGGTTTTTGGGGCCTGGTTGGCTGGCTTTAGGGAGGCTGTACTCTGGGTTCTCCCTGGTCCAGAGAATAGTGAGCCTAGCCAGCTGGCTCCTACAGCTGGCCAAGTTGGCAGATGAACTGATTCCACATTTGGGGGACCAAGAGTCAGAGAGGCCCATGATCAGTAAATCCAGGAGCAGGGAAGGAGATGATAAATTAGAGGATAGATTTATTCTAGTCACCAAGGGAGCGCTGAATAGCATAAAAGGATGTTCTGTTTTCACAGAAATGACTCAGGTACCATAGGATGTGTATATTAACAAGCTTGGTAATTAATTGGGTCTCCATAAAGAATGAATGGGCTTAAGGTCTTATAATATGGCCATCACAAAGATTCTAGAGGGGCCACCTAGTGAAGGTGCTTCCAGAACTTTGGCCCATAGAAACTGTGAGATAAAAATGTTTGTTGATTACGCCACTAAGTTTTGGGGTAATTTGTTAGGAAGTAATACCATGACCCACCTTTGTCCACGTAGTTTACCCGGGCTCAGAGTAAAATATTCCTACCCATGCATGCAAATCCTACATTAATGTGTTGTTTCTATAGACTGTTATGTTTAAAGAAGATAAAGAAGGAATTATCAGGACTTTTGTTTAAACAGAAGTTTCTTAACTAGCTGCTGCTATGGTAATAAGGGAAACATATTCCTACTTTTATTTCTTCTGGAGAGATTCCATCTGTTTGGATATGTGCCATGGATATCCATCTTCAAATAAAAGTCAAAATTCATGCACCAAGGTCAGAAAATACTTTGGGATCCCTCTCACCTACAGTGCAAATTTATTTCTTAAAACCATGTAACTGTTGACTGAATCCACTTTTAAATGCCTTACATGATTTTTATTAATTCTTCTGTTTCACCTGAGAGGTCAAGTACAGATAAAAACTACCACTTCTTGGGGGGGGGGAATTTCGTTTTTCCTTTAATCTACGGACCGATGATTTTATCAGTAGGCCCGCTGAGCTTGCTGTGGCTGAGTCCATCTTACTATGTATAGGATTCCCCTGTATTTATCTTACTTCATCCATTTCATCAGATCTGAACACCAGGATGGATTCCACCTTCAACTCAATTTCATTCAAACTGTGACAAAATCTCTAAACTAAAATACATTATCTGCATGAGCCCTCTCCATAGAGTTAAAACTTATTTTATCTACAGGTTATTATTAGTTTTAGGGGCAATATGCTCAATAGCCCCCAAATTAGGGGAATATTTTGGAACTAAGTTTCCTCTCATCACTTCCTGGGGACACGTAGCATGATCCAATAGCATTTGGGGAATGCAACATTCAGGGAATATTAAAGAACCCATTGCTCATTTGAAATTCGCAAAAAAGAAAAATTACGACAAAAAAAAAATCCTTACACTCAGCTAATTGCTTTTCTGTGTCAAATACTTTACCTGTAAGAACCCAATAACTTTTTGAAAGAATTGTTATTGTTATGGTGTTTTACAGATGAGGGAATGGAGGCACAGAGACGTGAAGTAACTCTTCCAAGGTCACATAACCCGTCAGTGGTAAACCTGCGGTTTAAACCCAGAGTGGGTTGGCTCCGGCACCAGAACCATCATCCTCTGCACAGCGCTGCCTCTGAACAGAGGCTGTGACCATGTGACCTGTGAAAACAAGTGGAACCATAAAGTTATTCAGAGTAAACAACCTTTTCTTCCCTCTTCTTTTAAAAAATCCTTATATTGCTTTGTTAATCGGAACCTCAGGAGCAACCTGTGACCCTTGACCATGATTTTAGAAGAGCTTCCCTAGGCCACCTTTCCTTGAAATGCAAAATTTCCATTGGGTCAAACCCGAGATGGGGGCTTGAAAGATGCGTAAGAGTATTTTACGTGGCCGTACGGTAGGGTGGGTAGGTTTGTGTAGGCCTGTGTGTATGTGTGCGTATTTACGCATATCCGTATGTCTGTAGACACACTGTGTACAGTTCAGAATGAAGTCTCAATATATTTTTGGCCAAAGCAATCTCTAATTGTGGGAGAGTGATGCCCACCCCCACTCCCCACCGACGATATCGATGTCTGAATCCCTGACAAAAGTGAATATGTTATCCTACATCAGAGATTTTGTAGACCGAATTAAATTAAGGATCCTGAGGTGAGATTATTTTGGATTATTCTCGAGGATCTTGATAAGGGGAAGGCAGAGAGACTGGAAGATGCTATGGAGCTGGCTTTGAAGCTGGAGGAAGGGACCACGATCCGAGGAAAGGCAGGTAAGGAGAAAGAGAGATTTTCCCTTAGAACTTTCAGAAGAAACCAGCCCTGCTGGCATCTTGATTTAATTCCAGTGAAACCCATTTTGGACCTCGGACCTCCAGAACTGCAGGATAATAAATTCATGTTGCTATAAGCTATTGCTTGTAGTGATCTGTTATAACAGCAATAGGAAACCCATTACAACCATCTAAATAGGATAATTTAAGATTGAATTTTCCCATGTTGAAAAATGAAGAGACCCAAATCTGTTCAAGATGACCCCATCATCTTGAACAATGCTTTGCTTTTCTCATGCTTATTTCTTTTCCTCCGAAATAAACTGTAATCGTTACTTATGGGCAGTTGATACTTGCTTTATTGATCTCATTTGCTTATCTCGATTTCCTGAATTGAGCACCTTGTTAGTATTTTTCCTGGAAAAATAACTACACTATAAACTGAGGTGTAGTTAAAGAAATGAAATGATTGCTCTTCTTCTCCGTCTTCATTCCTGCTTTTTGAAACATTTAATTTAAACTTAATTTGTGTAAAGAGGACTCTCATTCCAGAGTTATTACAGAATGTATAAAATACATTTTGAGAGAAAAATAACATAAAACAGATACTCCTTTTCTCCTGATGTTTAAGAAAGAAAAATGGATTTGTTTCTGTCCAGATTTTTTGTGTGTATTCTCGAGCTCCCCATGCTTGTTCCCACCTTCCCATTGGCCTGTGATTTTCTGCATATTTCTATACCCTAACTTCATTCTTTTGCTATGTGCTGTTTATTTAGATGTCTGAACAATGATGTTATCCAAGTTATATGCAAAATGGTCTACTACAAGGATATATCATTAGTAAGAACTTTAATTTTCCATGGAATCTGAAGTACTAAAAGATGGCATTCTGATATTCCAACAGAATTATTCCCCCCAAAAAGTGCTTGCCTCTGCAAAATTAACTTGGTTTTTATAATTTGCTCAGAGACAGTTCTAACCTGCAGAAAAATTTGCTCATATTTAAAATGAGTTGGCATTTCCCTTTATAAAAATTGAATTACTCATGAATTTCTGTACTATACAAATCACGCTTATATATTTTATACACATACATTTTTGCTTTCCGATAGTAATTGCTTGTCTAAAAATGAGAGATCTTTTTTCATCTTCAACTAGCTATGACCAGTTTACAGTATATATTATTTTAATGAGCAACTTAGATGTTTGTAGTCCTATTTTTTGAATATTAATTTGGTAAACTGTGGTTGTGATCTTCATCTAGAAAAAAGAAAGCCCAGGTAGGGTTCTTTTGGGGACAACCTGATTACCTTGATTGCCCTTTTTGTATTATATGTTTTTTCTTAGAGGCTGTCAGGGTCTGTCCACTCTGTAGCTGGGCTATTCCTAATTGAGAAGCAAAGGGTAGAAAGCTTAGCATAGGGCCTTATGGTACAAATTACAATCCTTGATTGAGAACTTGCAGGGAAGATGGGGTGAATTTTAGGGGGTTAAGCATCAAACCCTACTTCATATTCTTGACAGCTATTCCAAGATACATAGATGAGATGATGAAAGCTAATTGCATGTAATACAGGAGATCTAGAATACTACAGTGCAGATGCATGTGAAACAGTTTAACCAACCAGAAATAAAGACATTGTTTAGCATTTGTGGGAAACTTATGCAAGAACAACATGGTGGCTTTTTGTGGATGACGTTTTAAACTGTGCATTGGATATCACCACTGTGTCCTACTGCATGGATAGCTGGGGGTCCAGGAGGAATGTCCCAGCCTGCCCAGAAATGCAAAGAATAGTTTCTAAGCCAAATGGAAGAGAGATACGGCATAAGGAGTTGGAGGGAGAATGGCTGGCTCTCCTCCCTCTAAGACTGTGGGTAAAGCTGCTGGTCCTCACGGTGATTCAAGAGGCAGAAAGTAAAGCCCTAGAGGCTCTTTCCTTGAAATCACAGCATCCCTCTTCCCTGTACTTCTTCCCTTCCAGTAGAGTCCAGAGAATATCCTGGCTCCTCTAATCTATTAGCAACTGCTCTACATATGGCAATGAACTAGCAAAGTCTCAAAGATAAGAGTGGGAGTTTCCTTGCCCCCTCCAGGCTAAGAGAGAAACAAGAGGAAGGGGCTCTGGTCTTGCTCTTTAGTCATGACCATTTTAGATGCCATGTGTATGCTTAGAGGGCTGAGGGGGAAGACCCCAAGGGTCTTAGATTAATTATTCTTGATTAAACAGTAGAAGCAAATCCACTCTTTTGTTGAACAACTGTAAGACAAGAAGCATTAAGACTGAGCCATTAAGTTGAGGCCTTTAGAATGTCTATAAGTGGAACAAATAGACTCAGATTTCTATTCTGAAGACATTATAGAATATACTGGTTTGCAGAGACTGAGTTTGTGGTACTTACCAAGTTTTACTTTCATATGACTTACCATGTCTATCTATATCTATCAATCATCTGTCATCATCTATCATCTACCTATGTCACTAACTAAATAGTCATACAATCAGACTTTTAAACTTAAATTCAAATGGAGATGGTTTGGATTTTCTCTTAGCACTTGGCTATACAAACATGAACCATTCAGGAATTTAGAAAAGTATATCAATCCCTGGAAAATTCTGAATAGTTTCTTTCTTTCTTTTTTTTTTTTTAAAGGTTTTATTTATTTGAGAGAGAGTGAGAGAGAGAGAGAGAACACATGAGCGAGTGTGAACAGGGGGTGGAGCAGAGGGAGAGGGACAAGCGGACTTCACGCTGAGTGCAGAGCCCTACGTGGGGCTCGATCCCACAACCCCGAGATCATGATCTGAGCCAAGAACTGGGCGTTGTACACAACTAATGAATCATTGAACACTACATCAAAAACTAATGATGTACTATATGTCGGCTAACTGAACATAATAAAAAAAAAAAAGAGTCAGATGCTCAACTGACCGAACCACTCAGGCACCCCTTTGCGTAGTCTTGATTTGAAAATTTGAATGTCACTTTTGGCTTTCTTTCTTTTTTAAACACAGGCAAATTAAAGTTGAAGATATGGCATCTATAATGTAATTTTCATCCATCTGAAATAAATATTTTACTGCTACTATTAATATCTCTTAATTTTTCCCTGAATTTAGAAAATTATCTAGTTGTCTCTTCATGCATTTAAGTGTGAAGACTGAATTCAACTTATATACTGCAAAAGTTCATTTGTACATTCTGTTAAGTTTGTATATTTGCACATTCTGTCATTTTACAAATGAGGTCAAAAATATTTATCTGACAATAGAGAGATGAATCCTCTAATGGTCAACTTGCAACCCAGAGTTTGCCTCTTTTATTTACTTAATTCTGGGGAAATAATTTTTGAGAATTTTATTAAGACACAGTATTAACCACAAAGGTATTAAGCAAAACATGTTCTTACCCAGACCACTGCCTTGATGAAAGTTTTTTGGCTTTGTGGAGGACCCCACAGAAATCTGAATAGCCTGGGATGGTTTTATTTGACTGTTGGGTCTTGGTGTTTTTAATTTTCAGAGTGCTTAAACTTTTACTGCAAAGGGAGAGAGAAATCATGGTACAGATAATGTTTTGTAGTCCCTCTCACATATATCCTTTAGTGTATTCTTAAGCACATTTTCAAATTTAACTGGATTCTAAGAGAACATCTCATTATTGTATATGGGATGACTTAGTTCCTGCTTTGGGAAGTTTGTGTTTATCCAGTGGTGGGTTGAATCAAGTTAGAAGCACAACATTGGAGTAGAATTTTAGTTTCCTTTTTACCATCTAGCAGCTGAATTTCTCTTGTTGAGTAAGAAACAGGCTCCAAACACACAAGAACACAATTTAAAAACTTAAAGGTTTTTTCTTCAACAGTACAAATAATAATACAATACTAAATAATAAAACAATAATGCAAATTCTGATCTCAAGCCAGTGATGCACAATGTCAATAAGAAAAGAACTATACTAAAGTTGGATCTAGTAAGATCCAATTATAAGTTTTCTCAAAAAAATACAGTTTCAGTTTTCTGGTAGATCTAAACATGCCCCTATGTGCATGAAATATTATGTTCTATTTTTTGGCAGTTTTATAATCAGGTTTTTTTATTATTACTTTTTTAAAATAAAGTCCATGTTTAATATTTAAAGTGTTATTTCCCATCGAAAGGGAAAAAGAGGAAATAAGTCAAATTTATCACAGCATAGGACTAGTACTATACCTCTTTCAAATAAAATATCAGATTGTGCATTTCCACTTAAGGTTTTATGGCTTTGATTAACACTGTAGAGATATATGCCAAGTATTTCACTGACTGTAATTCACAAAACCTCCTGAAGTTAAGAATTTGTTTCTATTCATGCATCCAACTCATGGCCAAGTTTTTAAGGCAGAAAACCAGAGAGTGAGCTGATGGATTATGTTTCATCTATTACAGATGGCAGAGGAGACTCTAAAATAGCAACAGGTATGTCCTGCAGTGATGAGACTCAGTCCTGATTTCCTTGAGGAGTGGCTTGTCAGAGGATGCAGGCTACCTGGAATCCCCGGCCATGAGAAGTTCAGGCTGTCCTGTTCTCATAGCTGTGATGTCCCGTGTCTACAGTACTCAATAGCCCAGTGGGTAATCAGCAAGTAGAAGACTCAAAGTGTACTAAACTGACCTTCTCCGCAAAGAAGATGGCTCCTTCCCCCAATGGCTAAACATTTTATTTACATTCTGATTTTAGTGTATCTTTCATGTATCTATGCAGTATTTGCCCTCTGTTGTTTAATGAAATCTAATTTCCAGTGGTTTATTTATTTTGATTAGTTTCCTACTTTGAGATAATGGGATACAATCAATTGAGTTTCTTATAGGTGTTCCATAAACACAGCCCATCTCTCATGGGTTTGAGTGATCTCATTTGCTAACAATCTGTGACTACCTGCTTCCTCTATCCCAGTTAGGTCCTTGTATCCCTTAGTCTCTCTGCATCCTTCTCTCTCTGTCTTCATTCCTGTCTTCCCACTTCAACCCCTTAGACTTCTTGCACCTTGGATCCTTCTTCTGTCTATACAGCCTTTGTTCTTATTCCCATTGACTCCAATTGCCCCCAAATCCATCAGCAGCACACACTGATGTTAGATCAGCCATCTTTAACCAAATTGCCAGAATTAGGACTCCCTCAATTTCCTTTTCACTCTGCCCAGCTCTCCCTGGATAATCCTGCTTTTATCCCAATAACCTGCATACCCCAGCCAGATAGACTGGTCTTTTGTATGCAAGTCTTGGAGGCAGTTAACTTGCATCCATCTTAAACACCAGAGTTTGTTTTTTTTTGTTTTTTTGTTTTTCTGTTGTTGTTGTTGTTTGTTTATTTTGTTTTTTGTTTTTTTAGTCTTCCCTTTCTGGAGCCTGTTTTTAATGAACAACTGTCAAGGCATGACAATGCATTGCCTCGGATTTTCGATCTCCATGAAAATTTTCACAAGTAGAGGTGGCTACTTATTTTAACTTGAGAATAAGCCTTTCATATTTGGAGGAAACTAGATATTCCAGGAGTCTATACTTCTAGAGTCATTTTGCTTTTGCTTATTTACTTGTTTATTTGAAATATAAGATTGGAAAGAAAATTCTGCTCTCATTTCAAATCAGCAGATGAATCTTGTTTGTCAGCCAGTTGCTGCTGTTACTGGAATAGAGATTTTTCTCACTCCTCTAGCTAGGAAACATCCCTCTAGATCAAAGCTTGGCTTGGTGACAGCACATGTTTCTACTAGTTGATGGAGGTCAAAAAGTAGACAGTACTTGCATTAATTTCTGGATCAGATCTGTGACAGAATGCAGCCTGACAAAGTTAGCAGGTAGGAAGCGGAGTGGATTTAGCAAGTGAGGTAAATCTGTGAAAACTGGCAATTATCCATTAGATAATCTTACTTAAACAATAACTTGAGCCTGGTTGCTGCTGGGCAGCAAGTTTTTCTCTTTAAGGATGATAAAGAATGTCAAAACTTTTAACAAAATGGAAGATAGAATGTCAAGGGATCATAATCAGAAAATAAGAAATGTTATCCAAGAAACCATATATAGTGCCTCATGGAGAATTTGAAGATTAGTAGTAGTTAGAAATGGGCTCATATCAGTTATTTATGTTATGGACATTTATTTCTGCTCTTGTTTTGAGGATTAGCTGGGTGGTTCTGCTGAGCTAGGCCAACCTCAGCTGATGTTGTGTGAGCCCATTCCTGCATCTACAGTCAGTTGGGGGGTCAGATGGGGATTGGTTGTTTGAAGATGTCTTCAGCTAAGATGATGGGTCTCTGCTCCATGTGGTCTTCCATCCTCCAGCAGGCCTGGGCTTGTTCTCATGGCAAAGACAGAGTTCTGAGAGTGTGAAGTTGCACTCAAGGTCTCTTGAGGCCTAGACTCAGAAATGGCTTACTGTCACATTCACCACATGCTAATGACCAGAGCAAGTTGCAAGGCCAGCCCTGTTTTAAGTACTGGGGGGCATAGACACCACATTTCGATGGGGGTTGCTGCCAAGTCATATTGTCAAGTGTGTAGGTAGAGGGAGGCCATTCCTGAGGTCAACACAAATCCACCACAGTGCTCATGCCGTAGCCAATTGCAAAGTAAAGAGTCACTGGGGAAAAATGTACCCCCCCAAATAAAATGGGACTGACATAAATTAGAAAACAGAGTAGAACACTCATCTCTAGAAAGTAAGGCAGAGAGGCTGTGAGCTGAGTAAATCATCTGGAGCTCAGAGTCCCTCTGCTAGAGCAAGTTCCTTTAACACATTGCTTAATTGTGGAGTGTGACCAAGTGATTTCTGCTAAATCGGCTGTAATTCATCAGTCACAGCTGGGTTAGGTGCTGTCCTTCCTGGTTCTGGTTAGAAATTGGTGTGAGCCCTGACTTTACACGGCCAAGCATTCCAGATCTGAGTCAAACTAAGATATTAACCAGAAGGGTTTGGATAAAAAGAAAGAAAGAAGGAGTGAAAGAGAGAAAGAAAGAGAAAGAAAGAAAGAGAAAGAAAGAAAGAAAGAAAGAAAGAAAGAAAGAAAGAAAGAAAGAAAGAAAAAAGAGAAAAGGAAGGAAGAAACCAGTGACTCAAATTATTAGGAATGTGCTCAATGTAACACAAAGGGCATGTAATACAAACATGTAAAAGAAGTTTTGAAGAAAGACAAGTACTCATTGGCCTATTAGGTAAGAACTGAAAGAGTTGGGCTTCACCTGCAATAAGGAAATACAGAGTCATGGAAAACTATATAATTAAAACCAATTGAACAACAGAACACTAACTAAAGGTAAATTTGCAAACCCAGCCACTGAAGAATTAAAGGCTAGATGCAAACTATCTGTAGAGACTTTTCAGAGAGAGCACACTTTCTGTGTCAGGCAGTTGGGAGGATGAGCTCATCTTAAGTGGTTTGGTGATTGTTTTTTGTATCTATACGGAATGCATCTTTCTTACATTTTAGATTTATCTTAGTAGAGGGAATTTCTTTTTCCCCCACATAGTCTCATGGCCAATTGAAGTTTCTTTAGACAGTTCTTTGCTTCCAGTTCTCTAGACTATCCAGTATCATTCTAAAGTTTGCCTCTTTGTGTTTTCCATAAGAGGCTTTTATAAAACCAAAATGAAAGATTAAGTATCAGAGAGAATATTATTACACCAGAGACTTACTGTTTATGGTCTATCATGCAGAAGTCAGATACCTGGATCTGAATTCTAGATTTCTGTTTTGCAAGTTGTGTGAATAAGGTCAAGTTTCTTCAAGCCTACGTTTCTCCAACTGTAAAATGCAATAAAAATAACAATATTTACTTATGTCAATCTGAAACTGAAGCAGAAAGAAAAAACCTACCTCAACTGCTTAAAAATAATAATAGTAATTATCTCTGGTCATAGGAAGGCCTAAGTCAGGGATGCCAGTTTTAATGGTATCAGAAGGGTCCTAGGTTCTCTCTACTGTTCTGCCATCTAGAATTGTCTCCCCTTAGACATCACATCTAGAAGTTGCAGTGTTTAATCAAGTGGAAAAGACCTTTTTCTGGATTTCTCCTTTTATGCATGCTATAAGCTGAATTGTGTCTCCCTAAAATTCATATGTTGAAATCCTGACCCCCAATACCTCAGAATGTAGCTGTATTTGGAGATGGGGCCTTTAAATAGGTAATTAAGTTACAATGAGGTCATTAGGGTGGGCCCTAATCCAATCTGACTGGTGTCCTTAGAAGAAGAGGAGATTAGGACAGACACACACCGAGGAAAGGCCAGGTGAGGACACAAGGAGAAGCCGGACATCTACAAGCCAAGGAGAGTCCTCAGAAGAAGCCAACCCTGCCACACATTGACTTTCTTGGACTTTTGGAATCCAGAAATGTGAGGAAATAAATTTCTGTTGTTTAAGCCACCCACCCTGTGGTACTTTGTTATGTAGCCTGGGCAAAGTAAGATAATGTGTGAGGTGAGGAGACCTTTTTCCAGAAACCCCTTTATCAAGATCTCCCTCACAGATCATTTGTCAGAGTTGTGCTATGTGTTCATTTCTAATTCAGTAGTGAGGGGAATGGATGGGTTGATCATAACTGACTTAGCAAGGTCTCAGTTGTCTGGAAGAGAGTGACACCTAAGAAAAAAAAGGAGGATTTTTTTGTTGGTTGTACATGTGAAACATTCAGTGTGGTGTCTAGCACATTAGATGATGAAGATTATTAAGCTTCATTTAGTTGGAGTTCACAGGAAAAATGCTTGGCAATTCTTGAGAGGAGAATGTATTGCTATTTCAGTAACACTCTTTTTGAGTAAGAATATATCTCATACAACATTCTTTTGTATTGGAAGCAGACCTAATGCCAATATAATTTTAACAAGAAATAACAAGAATATCAGTAATTTTATTTTTTCATTTGAAGAAAGGATTACATAATAGTTGATATATATATTTTTTTTAATATACAAACCCATGCCCTCTATTAAGAAATAGTTTTGCAGTGAAATACAAACTCTGTTTGCTGGGTGAAAGGTGACCCATTATAAGATATGGCCACATTCTGATTCCCTGAATTTGTGAACATTACCCTATTTGAGAAAAGGGTTTTTGCAGATGCAAATAAGGTAAGGATCTTGAGATGAGATCATTTTGAATTCTCCAAGTGTTCAATAAATCCAATGACAAGTTCTTATAAGACACATGGAGGAGTAGACAGACACACAGGGAGAAGTTGATGTGAAGGCAGAGCAGAAGAGAGTTGTGGCCACAAGCCAGGGAATGCTGATAGTAGCTAGAGGCTGGAAGATGCAAGGAGGGATTCTCCCTCAGAGATTCCAGAGGGAGTGCAGACTTGCCAACACCTTGATCTGAGACTTCTGGCCTCCAGAACTGTGAGTGAATAAATTTCTGTTGTTTGAAGCCACCAAGTTTGTCACAGTTGTTATGGCAACCTCAGGAAACTAATGCAAACCCCATGCCTGTTGACTTAAATTATTTTGATATATTGTTTGGCCTGTATGATTCTTCAGTTATTATGATTTTTTAAAAACAATTTCCTGTTTTGATTTATCTAAGGGGAAAGCGAAAGATGAAATCAAGTTGAGATACTGTATGAGTATGAGTCTGAATGTCTAATTTGCCATAATTTTGCATCTTTTCCAAGCGCTGCCCTTCTAAAAGATGAGCATTTCTTTTAGATGCCAAGCATTTCATGGATGGTCAAATGCTAGATATTCACTTTTAGTGTCCATGAGTGGGGAAAATGCATTTTTATCCCAAGGTATTTGTAGATAGCAAGAATAATAAGTTTCTTTTGCTAACTTTGAGGATCTCCAAGGGTCTATAGCCCATTAAGCCACTTGCAATTACCCACCTTACCACCCCCCCCCAATTTCTGAGAGGGAGAGGAAGAGAGAGAGAGAGAGAGGTGAATGAATATGGGGATGCTCTTTGAAGGACAGCTCTAGGGTTATGCTTAAAGAGCTTCCATTATTGGCTATCTTTTCTAACTTTCAGATAAGTTTTGCATTTTATCACATATAGCAACCAAAAATGAAATTCATTAAATAATTGGGCAATTCTTATATGTGATTTCCTCTATCTATGTGCCCAACAAAGCATGAATAATTAACACATTGTCACAATAAAACTCAACATTTGAAAAACAAAACAAAACAAAACAAACTAAACTTTTAAATCAGACTAGGCCCATACTGGCAAGTGCTGTTACTACTAAGAAATAAAAGATACCCCAGTTTGGGGATGCACAAACAAGGCAGAAAGAAATAGAACGTCTAGAATTATAGTATTGAAAAATACAAAAACTTTGGGTTTTTAATTTTGATTTTACATAGTTAACTTTTGTCTTTTGTTGATTTAAAACGATTCCAGTGGGGAAAACAGTGGTGTGCTATTATTTGAAATTTTGTTTGACTTTGTTTCTTGGTATTCATGCCCATGTTCTACAGGCTATGAGCAAAACGTGTCCTTAGTTAAGTGCCAAGTTCAAGCTAAGTACAACAATAATAAAGACCTCCTAGAAGTGTAGGGATAGTTTGTAATGATTGGTTCTAGGGCCCCAAACACCCACATGGTAAAAACCTCAGGAAATTTCTACCATTAACATGGTTTTTTCACTTACTTTCTAAAGAAAAAAAGGAAAATAAAAATAATTAATTCCTTACAGGCACTAAACTCAAGACAATTCACATATTAAAGCCTTTATTTCATTACTTTCACTTGGTTTTGTTAAGGAGTATATTCTGGCCCCCAGCAGTGTTGCAGGGTTTATTGTAGTTGCAAAGGAAGAGGTGGGTCTGAGAATGCTGATGTCTAAGCAGTTAACCTCACATCCTTCTTCAGTTGCAAAGGAAACAGGAAAACTTGAACTCTTCTGCAAAATTGATTTGCTGAGCTGGGTGTTTGTGTTTTAATTGTAACAACTTGCTTTCCAGTATTGGTTTCATCTTTGCTATCCCCACATCTCCTTGATTTTGTTTCTATGTCCTGGTCTCCAGTGGGGTTGTAATAAGAGTGATCTGGCAGGTACCATCTCTAATAGTTTCACTTGACTTACTTGCTTATTTGCAACAATACATCTTAGGAGAAAATGCATAGAAAAATTTTGTTATGACTTGGTTTTCAATTGTAGTTTGCAGCAGACACACCTTTGTATTTACATGGTGAGCGTTGTGAAAATCCTATTGTGAAGCAGTTGGGATTTTTCTTTAGTTCTTTTTCAACATCCAATCTGCCTCTTCAACCCTAGTGAAAGTAAGGTCTTTATGTAGCTTACTCTCCATCTTATTAATTTAGCAAACACAATGCTCATCCCTAATATATATTCATGCTAGAGAAACTGCCATGGGGAATTCAAAGAAACAGGAGGGTGGTAATCTTCCATAAACTATAATGCAAAGGATGATAAGTCATGTAGTAGGTACAATTAAAGAAATGAGGAAAATGGGCTTATTTTCAACTAAAGTAAGCATGAATTAAACTGCATCCTCAAAAATAGGTAGAGTTTCATTCAGTAAATATGGAGGTAAGGGAGCTGGAGGAGGGTGCCCAAGAGTAGCAAAGGGCTATGGTGAATGAATGTATGTGGTGGGAAAGATATGATCCAGAAAGAAGGACAGAAATAGTATGGCTGGTTTAGAGTTAAGCTTGAAAATTAGATCTAGGACATGTCACAGAGGACCTTGAGTACTTACAGTTATTAATCAAACAAGTGAAATGTGTTAGTTTTCCTTTAGTAAGATTCATGTGACCATCACTATTGTGATCCACTGACCACCTGCATCAGAATCACATGGGGATGCTTATTGAATATGTAGATTATCTACTATATTGGTTTGTCTGTGGGATATAGTACTCTGGAATTGATTCTTATCCACAAGGAAACTTAAGAACTACAGGAATAGAGGAGAACATCCTGGGAGGTTGAAAGACAAGTTGGCAAGTAACTAAAATATTCAGGAGACATTAAAAAACAAAACAAAACACAAACTCTTGTAAAGAAGGGGAAATATAGGCATTGGGTCAAGATACATCTGGGTTTAATACCATCTCTACCACTTTGGACTTTGTATGGCCCTAGACAAATTTCTCTGAGCTTTAGTTTCCTCATCTATAAAATAATATTATGTTGCTTACTCACAGAACTTTAAAACATTCAAAATATGTGAGAATATTGTACTGAGCATAAAAACCAGGTGCTTAAAATATGATTCCCTCTTCACCAAATTCAGATGATAAATGCGTGGATGTAGGAGGTCTTTAATCTCAAATAATTAAGAAGAACTTGGAGATCTTTACTTCACCCTTGGCTTAAATTATCACCATGTGCAGTTGACAAAGTTTATCTCTTTAGGTCTTATCTCTCTTCTAAAATCCATACTGCTTACTCACTATCTCTTAGATGACTCAAAAATCCCTCTAAGCTAACATTCTCCGAAATCAACTCATGGTCTTTCTCACAAATCTGTTGTCTTCCAGTGGTTCCTGTTCTGGTAAATGTTTCCACTACCCATGAAGGTACACACCCTAGAAACTTAGAAATCATCCTTGACAAATTCCTTTCTTCACTCCCCATATTAAATAATCTCCCTTTTCTGTATTATCCTTTCTACTAGGTCTTTTCTTCCAATATACAAACATTTTGGAACCTCTCTCATTTAAAAAAATCCACCTTTTGTTCTGCTTTTCTGTCCAGTTATTGACCCATTTCTCAGCTTTAAAAAAATTTTTTTTAAAGATTTTATTTATTCATTTGACAGAAAAAGAGAGCACAAGCCAGGGGGAAGAGCGGGCAGAGAGAGAGGGAGAAGCAGGTTCCCCACTGAGCAGGGAACCCGATGCAAGGCTCAATCCCAGGACCCTAGGATCATGACCCAAGCCAAGACGCTTAACTGACTGAGCCACCAAGGTGTCCAGCCTTTTTTTTTTTTAAAGAGCAAAACCCCTTACTTATTATTCTCCCTTTCTCATGAATCTATTTCAGTCACATTTTTTCCCCAGACTTTCACTCAAACTGCCCTGATTAAAGCTCCAATGACCTCCATGTTGTCAAATCCAACGGTAAATTCTAAGTTTTGAACTCAAACTACAGTTGATCATTTACTATTTTGGAAGCATTTCCCTCACTCAGCTTCTGGAACACCATTCCCTTTGTCCTAGTTACTCACCAGTTACTCTTTTAATTTCATTTGTGGATTCCCTTCCTCTTCTTCCTGATTGCTCTCTGTTGGAGTGTCTCAAACCCCAGTGCTCTATTTTTGTTTTTGTTTTTTTTTTCTATATCTTCCATTACCCCCAGATAATATCATCTAGTCCCATAGCTCTGTAAACCTCTGGTGGCTCCCACACTTGTACCTCCAGCATGGCTGTCACCCCTGAAGTTCAAGGCTGATTTACTCTACTACCTAGTCAGCATCTCTTCTTAGATACTGAATGGATAAAAGTGTCCAAAACCAAATAATTGTTATCCTTTCCAAATTTACTCTTATTCAGGCTTCCACATCTCAATAAATAGCACAAACTTTCATGTGGTTAAATTGTTTGTTTTATTCCATGGGAAATTCATTGAAACTTTCATTTAATGTATATCTACTTTTACTCAACAACTATAGGAATCTTAATCATCTTTCTTAATCAATAGCAGATAAACAGAAAAGTAAAAATAGAAGAGGGTCCTCAGAGGAAGGCTTATAAAGAAATCCAGAAAAAATTGCTGAATCCCAAAGAGGAAGAAGGTTGATTTAACATGAAGAAAAAGTGTAAGAGTCGATGTTCATTATTATGTTGTTGCCATTAATAAAAAGATAATTTATGATTCGTAAGCACTGTCTGTGGGGGTGCTGAATTCACTTGATAAAGCTTTCCATCGGAATGGCTATGATATAATAAAAATTGGGCACATGAAGATTCAGTTTTAAAAAGCATTTAATTTCAGCATTTTATTCCTTGACAATGTCTTCAAAATAAAAACATTAGCTTGTTTCTTTTTCTTTTCTTTTTTCTTTTCTTTTATTATGTTATGTTAATCACCATACATTACATCATTAGTTTTTTTTTTTTATTCTTGATGTAGTGTTCCATGATTCATTGTTTGCGCATAACACCCAGTGCTCCACGCAGAATGTGCCCTCTTTAATACCCATCCCCCTACCCCATTCCCCTCTAGTTGGTTTCTTCATTTTACATTCTATTATTTGTGACTATCTACAAGATAAACATAATGTACGTGGCTTGCAAGAAAATCAACTCAACATCATTTTTTGTCGTCCATGGTTTTTGATAGCTCTTTACATGCATCTTTCTGTGACATGAATTGCACCTTCAGTAAAGTGGGCTTAAGATTCCTGTCGTATTTTACATTTCCTTTCTAAGAATTCCTGCCTATACAAAATCAACTTCCTATTTTGTTAGTGTTAAATTTTTCTTGTGTTCTGGATTTGTAACTTGTGACAATTATTTGGAATGGTCTAAACTCTCAGCCAATGTTATTTTATATCTATTGGACATGCTAACAAACTTCCTCTGCTTCTTTTTTTTTTTAAGTTTTTAATTAAATTCCAGTTAGTTAACATGCAGTGTGATATTAGTTTCAGGTGTACAATATAGTGATTCAGCACTTCCATATGACACCTGGTACTCATCACAACAAATGCACTCCTTAAACCCCATCACCTATTCAACCCAACCCCCACCCACCTCCCTGGTGGTAACCATCAGTTTGTTCTCTATGCTACTGTGCATCAAATGAAAATGTGCATCAGCCTGATGAGTTTTATGGTGGAAGTCAGTCTTACTTATATATGTATTAATTAGATGATGGAGATCTTTTACTTTTCTTTATATACCATCCGGCATGTTTATGATACACTTAAAATTAACCATTCTGTATAATCTCATTTACCATTATTTACTGAGCAACTAATGACATTGTGCCAAGAAAAATGGGGTCAGTGGTGTAAGTTATTTGGGTGCATGAGTCTAGTAGAGTAGAGAACATACACAAACAACAAACAGAATTACCAAGGCCATTGCAGGAGGTTAAATACTTGAATAAAGTGATGTAGCCAACAGAGGAAACCTTGTATGACAAGGTGAAGTGAAATGACTTCCAGATTATCTCTTTAAATTATGGCCACAAAGTGCTCTTACCTGGAACCACAGACATTTTCTCTAGTTGTTGAGATTGGGAAAGAGCTTCTTTTTATTCTAATAAATTGTGAAATTCAAAAATTTCAATAAAAGAACCAGGAAATAGGGAAAAGCTTAAAAAAATAATTCTTCACTTTCTCTCAGCACAAGAAAGTATGAATAATCAATTCACTGAATGCCTTTGGGTCTTTCAATTTTTTTTATTATTATGTTATGTTAATCACCATACATTACATCATTAGTTTTTTTAAATGTTATCATTCATTATATTATTCTTATGATTTGGACAGTGGATTTAATTTTGAAACAGCCAAAAAGTGTTTTATCCCAAATAGTGAATAAGGTGAGTCTAGGGACAAAAATGTAGTGTGATTATGAAACACTGAGGCTGATTTTAGGGTAGTTCAGTCCAAAGAGCATTTCATTTTTGGAATTATGAAATCTACTCTTTACTTAATTCTGGTTATAAGCCAAGCTCTATGTATTGTTCTCATTTAATCCTTATAACAATTATGGAAGTTATTCTCATTATCTCCATCTGACAAGTAAAAAACTAACAGAATAATACATTGTCAGTAAGAGGAATAAATAGATCCCAACCCAAATCTGTCCTTGTTCTAAAGCCCATCCTTTTAATTTTTATGATATAAGACCTCTGATCTACAGTTAGAGAACCTAAAAAACAATCCTTGTTTTTATTTATTATGAGTTTTGTGATATTGGGCAAGTCACTTAAACACTCTAATCCTTAATTTCTTAGTTTTCCAAAAAACAGGGAAATTATACCTACCCTAAATTTACTTGATGAGATTATGGTGAGGATTAAATGAGATAATTACTAAAAAAAGACTATGTAAAATATCAAGAAAATCACACAAATATAAGGCAAGTGAGCAAAACTAGAAATAAAGCATTTATTTACAGTATTTTGAGTAATGACATCACTCATGGCACACAATGACATAGCCTGTGGTAGTATCTTCTTTGAAAGAGACTAGTTAGATGTAGACTATTTGGATATATCTGCAAAAGAAAAAAAAAGTAATCCTTTTTATGTAGCTTATAGTTAGGCTACATATGTTCACCAAAAGAACTTGCCAATTTAATGCAAAATATAGTCAATCTGGTTATTTGTCTTCAAATAAATTAAACACACAGGTAGCTCAATTTTTTTTTTACTATCTGTGCAATTACATTAGCATCATGTAGAATCAGGTTCATAGATAAGTATACACAGAAAACACACACACAGACACATACACACATATATATCAATGGACACACCGACAAATGGCCAATGATTGTGGAAAAAACATTTGGGGGGGCTGTTTTTAAGACTCTGATTAATTCAGTAAGGGTTGACCTCCTAAAAAGAACAGTAATTTGTAAGCCGATACAAAGAATACTGGACTTAATTTTGAAAGTTGGATGTTGACCCTAAAACCCGCACTTAATATTCTGTGACTTGGACTAATAGTTTAATCACATTTAATCCCTGTGAAAACACCTTAATAATGCTTGCTATTCCTGCATCCCAGGGTTTAGAAGTAAGCTAGTTCTTAGAAAAGAGGTATTGTACCTTATCTTTTTTGGCATCCTTAAAACCTAGTTCATTATCTGCAAAGATAGATGCTTGAGAAGTGGAAATAAAAGCAATTTATAAACTGTATGTATATTGATATTTTGCCTTATTCATTAAAAAAAAACATTTTTCAGGTATCTACTATGCTGCCTGTTTTTATATGACTCTGCAGCTGTAGATAATATTAAATTATTTCAACTCCTCTGAATGCAACCCTACTAGTCATCTTGATATTATGCATTTAGATCATACATACGTCACCTGCTTCTTGTGCTTAGACTGGCTCAAATGTCAGCACCATCAATTCATGAGTGAGATTAAATTAGTACAATACGAATAATAGAGCAGGAGTGCAAGTGGTTTTCACTAAGTTATTACTCTTTCTAAATGAAGCCTATCATTATGTCATGTGTTGTTGTAAAAATCAGCTAATGTCTGAATGGTGGGCTTGTCTGGAGCATGATTGTTTATTCCCTAATGATTTTACAACTGGTCTAGCCAAATGCAATATTCTAAGGCTTATCCTTGAACTAATTGCTCTGATGAGCACTAAATCGCATTTTCTGAAAAACATAAATTGTGTAAAATGAGATCGTGATTGTTAACTAAGTTTGTCTTAACTAAGGAATTATGTTACATATGCAGATGTATTCTGTTTTTTCTTTTTCTTTTTTTTTAAAGCATAATAGTGTTTGCCACAGGAAAGAAAAGCTTCCAGATCTCCTAATTTTGAAAGGACAGACTGAAAAATGATCAGAAAGTTCAGAGTGTTTGACTCAACGGAGTTTATGTTGTGTTTTGAATAAATGCCAGTTAACTCCAAACATCTCTCTCTAAAACATAAACTTTTCGGCAAAGTCCATCTAGAAGTGTTGTCTTTTAAGGAGATTTAGCAACCAAAACCTTACTCTGATGCCCAAGGTCCAGGGAAGGCACTAACCATGTTTTTATCATAGACTTTCACAGACTTGGTGGAAAAACTGTATCTTGGTTAGGATACAAGGTGCAGGGCTGGAACACAAAACAGATGCTTTTTGGTGATATGCTACTTTATGTGGAAAACCCAAAGACTCCACCCCAAAACTGCTAGAACTCATACAGAAATTCAGTAAAGTGGCAGGATATAAAATCAATGCACAGAAATCAGTTGCATTTCTATACACCAACAGCAAGACAGAAGAAAGAAATTAAGGAGTCGATCCCATTTACAATTGCACCCAAAACCATAAGATACCTAGGAATAAATCTAACCAAACAGGCAAAGAATCTGTATTCAGAAAACTATAGAATACTCATGAAAGAAATTGAGGAAGACACAAAGAAATGGAAAAATGTTCCATGCTCATGGATTGGAAGAATAAATATTGTGAAAATGTCAATGCTACCTAGAGCAATCTACACATTCAATGCAATCTGTATCAAAATACCATCAACTTTTTTCAAAGAAATGGAACAAATAATCCTAAAATTTGTATGGAACCAGAAAAGACCCGGAATAGCCAGAGGAATGTTGAAAAAGAAAAGCAAAGCCGGTGGCATCACAATTCTGGACTTCAAGCTCTATTACAAAGCTGTGAGCATCAAGATAGTATGGTAGTGGCACAAAAACAGACACATAGATCAATGGAACAGAATAGAGAGCCCAGAAATGGACCGTCAACTCTACGTTCAACTAATCTTCAACAAAGCAGAAAAGAATGTCCAATGGAAAAAAGACAGTCTCTTCAACAAATGGTGTTGGGAAAATTGGACAGCCACATGCAGAAGAATGAAACTGGACCATTTCCTTACACCACACACCAAAATAGACTCAAAACAGATGAAAGACCTAAATGTGAGACAGGAATCCATCAAAATTCTTGAGGAAAACACAGGCAGCAACCTCTTCAACCTTAGCCACAGCAACTTCTTCCTAGAAGCTTCGCCAAAGGCAAGGGAAGCAAGGGCAAAAATGAACTATTGGGACTTCATCAAGATAAACAGCTTTTGCACAGCAAAAGAAACAGTCCACAAAACCAAAAGACAACGGACAGAATAGGAGAAGATATTTGCAAATGACATATCAGATAAAGGGCTAGTATCCAAAATCTATAAAGAACTTATCAAACTCAATACCCAAAGAACAAATAATCCAATCAAGAAATGAGCAGAAGACGGGAGCCTGGGTGGCTCAGTTGGTTAAGCAACTGCCTTTGGCTCAGGTCATGATCCAGGGTCCTGGGATCGAGCCCCACATCTGGCTCCCTGATCAACGGAGAGCCTGCTTCTCCCTCTCCCTCTGCCTGCTGCTCTGCCTACTTGTGCTCTCTCTGTGTGTCTCAAATAAATAAATAAAATCTTAAAAAAAAAAGAAATGGGCAGAAGACATGAACAGATATTTTTCCAAAGAAGACATCCAAATGGCGAACAGACACATGAAAAAGTGCTCAGTATCACTCGTCATCAGGTAAATACAAATCAAAATCTCAGTGAGATACCACCTCACACCAGTCAGAATGGCTCAAATTAACAAGTCAGGAAATGACAGATGTTGGCAAGGATGTGGAGAATGGGGAACCCTCCTACACTGTTGGTGGGAATGCAAGCTGGTGCAGCCACTCTGGAAAACAGTATGGAGGTTCCTCAAAAAGTTGAAAATAGAGTTACCCTATGACCCAGCAATTGCCCTACTGGGTATTTACCCCAAAAGTTACAAATGCAGTGATCCGAAGGGGCACAGGCACCCCAATGTTTATAGCAGCAATGTCCACAATAGCCAAACTGTGGAAAGAGCCTAGATGTCCATCAACAGATGAATGGATAAAGAAGATGTGAGATATATATATATATACATATTTATTGGTATATATATATATATAAATGGAATATTATGCAGCCGTCAAAAAATGAAATCTTGCCTTTTGCAACAATGTGGGCAGAACTAGAGGGTATTATGCTAAGTGAAATAAGTCAGAGAAAGACAAGTATAATATGATCTCACTGATATGAGGAATTTGAGAAACAAGACAGAGGATCATGGGGGAAGGGAGGGAAAAATGAAACAAGATGAAACCAGAGAGGGAGACAAACCATAAGAGACTCTTAATCTCAGGAAACAAACTGAGGGTTGCTGGAATGGAGGGGGGTGGGAAGGATGGGGTGGTTGGGTGATGGACATTGGGGAGGGTAAGTACTATGGTGAGTGCTGTGAATTGTGTAAGACTGATGAATCACAGACCTGTACCTCTGAAACAAATAATACATTATATGTTAAAAAACAAAACAAAACAAAACCAGATGCTTTTTAAGCAAAAATCCCGGGGATACTGATTAGTAGGAATCACAACTATCTTTCTCCTGAAACCCATCAATCTAATTTCCAACTTAAGTTACCATTCATTATTTCAGTCTATAACTGTTTAGAAAAGAAATGTCCGTTACAGATTGGAAAAGTGCTGGAAAATGGGAAAGATTTTTTATTTGGACAAAATTAATTTACTCAACCAGGATTTGTTGCCACCTAATGAACTATGGTATAATTGCCTTCGTTACTTTTCTGGACATTTATTGATTAAAGTTAATCATATAACACAAGAATAGGCCAGAAGAATCCTAGCCAGTATGTTTCTCATTGTTTTGTTCACATCAGCTCTGGCGCTGTTAGGATTATGAGGCTTCTTCCCTTACTGGCTGCATAATTGCTTTAGGTAATGCTCAAATGAGTGCCTATACCAATGTGCAGTGACTTTGGCACTCTTACATATACTCTGTGGGAATAAAAATTTCTACTTTTTCTGGAAAGAAATTTGGCACTATTGATCAAAATTTCTTAGAAAGTTAATGTTTCCTAGCTAAGTAAATTCTAAGAATCAATCTCGACTCCACACTTTTCTGAGTTTCCTTCTACTTCACGGGTGTCTTCATACCATCTCCTTTACATACTCTTCCTTTTTGTGTGTGGCCTTGAAATATTGGCATGTCCCAATGGGAATGCTGGGATCTTGTTTCTTCTTTTTATATACTGTCCTTCAGAAATACAATCTAGTCCCATGGCTTGAAATGTCATCTAAATTGTTGACCATTTGTAAATCTTGCCCCCAATTTTCAAGGTATACTTATCCAGTTGTCTACTTAACTTATCTCCACCCTCCACACCTCTGCTTTCTGACACCATAGTTGGCACCTATCATATATGCACTCACTTGTACCTTACAGTAATTCAAGTGTTACTATCGACTCTTCTCTTTCCCTCACATTTATATTGGGGGGCAGGTTCTGTTAAGTTTACCCCAATGACAGATTTTCAGTCCAGGCACTCCTCTGTGTCCTACTTTTACCATTTTTTGTTCAAGTTACTCTTGTTTCTCCTCTGGACATGACCACAGTGGCCTCCTGATTTGTCTCCTTCTTTTGCTCTGGCCCATTAATATTCCATTCTTCGTCTAGTAGCTAGAGTGATCTTTTACAAATGCAAATCAGTTCACTTTAACTGGACTGCCTACAGCATTCCAGTGCTGTCCTTTTTCACATGGACTAAAACCAACGCTTCTTTGGCTGGTTTACCAAGCTCTACATGTTCTGGTCCCTCTGACTTCTCTCCCCTGATACCACTTTTCCTCTCATCCACTGGACACCCTCAGTCTGACTGACCATTTTCTGGGTTCCTTAAACATGCCAATACCATTGCTTTCCTAAGCCTTTCATCTGGCAGTTCACCTTGCTTGGAAAAAATGGCTGGCCGATTCCTTCTTCCAACAACTCTTTGGAGAAGTCTACCTAACGGTCCAATTTAAACTAGTCACCCCATTTTATTTCTCCAAACTACTCTTATCTTTACATGATATTTGTCTTTACTTGTTTATTATCTGTCTTTATATGGCAAAAGGCTATGTAGGATCATTTGCCTTGTTTGTCTCATTGACCATACGTTGCCACATAATAGATGCTCAGTAAGTATCTGTTGAATGAACAAGCATTGGATGTTATAAGCACTTGCCTTGTCTGTAATTAATCTGATAATAATAGATATCTATATAGTACTTGTACCTTTGAAGAAAAGTAATGTTTATTGAATAACAGCATATTTTGTGTATTTTTATTTCATTAACCTTTTAAAAAGGGGTGAATGGACTGTAGTCCTCCCTATTTTATGTAGAAAGAAACATAAGACCCAAAAAGATTAGGGGTCCAAGTCACTCAGGCCAGTGCTTTAACACAGGTTTCTTTCCTTCCCAAATCCATGCTTTTTCCCAAAACATCATGAAACCTCCCTGACATTTTACTGATCCTCATTTACCAATGAGAATACCCCATTTACCTGGATAATAAAATTAAAAGTGTACTTTTCTACTACTTTTTTGTGTGGGTTTCAGATGTTTGCCAGGGGACCATCTTAAAGCTGTCTTGGTGGGCTCCTCCTCAAGCTTGTGCTATATCTCTTATGTGGAACTTCATTGTTTTTCCAAAACAGTTTTTTTAATTTTTATGTTTACTTTTTTTCCTCAATGGCTTCTTTTGCAAATGCTCTCTTTACTCTCTAAACTTATCTTCCCTCATTTCTGTCTCAACAAGCTATCTGAATTTTCCTTCTACTTTCCTAATCCTTGATTCATTATCAAGAGTATGCTGAAGTTCAGTCTATCCTTGACCTCTTCTCTTTTCCACGTGTTTCCTGATTTATGTTCATTGCTTCAGCAATCAGGGTGGTGTGGCTAGCTTCCAACTTGTTAATACACACCCTAATATCTGGATATTGCTATATGGGTGTTCTTCACACAAACCAAACCACATTCATCATTTCTTCTCTTGAAGTGACCTCTGCCTTTAACACTTCTCTCTCTTTCTCTCTTTGAAGTGTCATATTTATTAATTTTTGTCACTGGCACCATCACTCTTCAGTCAACAGACTCTGGTTTTGACAGCGCCTTCCTTTTCAATCAGTCTTAAATTGCTACGCACTCTACCTTTGCTTCTTTGATCTTAAAAATTGAACATTTTCACTAAATGAAACTAGGAAACGTCAGGCAATTTTAAACCTTTTTATTCCAATAAATTCCAATTTATTCTACCTGCCTTTGGGAGGGAGTAACAGACTTTTCTTCCCTGCCATCTTGGATGGAGAAACAGGAGTTAAAATGATCAGAAGATGACCTTTTCAGTTATAAGAACCAGGGGCTTGTGGTTTAGCTCTGGAACTTCCTGTGTTCATTTCCTTTTAATGAGCCTTTTAAGCTTTATCTCTAAAACTATGCAACTTTGACCTTTTGCTTCTTTAGGCTAATAATTACCTAATTAACTTTGAAGGCAAGTCTCATGCCACAATTTATCCCTTTCCCACAAAGACTTTTGGATCAACATTATTTCCACCTTTTCCTACCTTTGTGTGCACAATTCAGATCTCAATCTGCCAATACAAACATCCTTTGCATTTTTAGTTTAGCCTGAGGACAGAGGCTGAGGAAATGCCTGAAAACATAGATCCTTTTTGCACTCTACTGAAAGAATTTAGTTCTAATGACAGAATTAATAAGTATTCATTGTAGAATAGTTGCCAAACACCAGAAATCTCTCTTTTTCTCATACAAACACACACACACACACACACACAAACAGATAGAGCTTGTATTCCACAATGTAAGAATACTGTTATGCCTTGCAGTAAAATATGTGTGTGTATGTGGACAGATATGTATATTTGCACACAATACATGTTTAAGTAAGAACATTCTATGTATGCTGTTGGGGTAGCTACTTTTTTACTTAATATTTTTCCATGTAAATAAATATACTTATGTAATGCTATTTCAATGACTATAGTCTACTATCATGTAATGATTTTGTAGGTGATTTTAAATCAATTTCTTATTTTTGAGTTTTTAGATTGCTTCCAGTTTTTCACTCAAACAAGCAATAAATACATAAATACTTGCTAAAACTTAGTTCATATTCACAAATAGGGTAAATTTCTAAAACTGAAAGTGTCAGGAAAAATGTATACTACCTATGACTATATTTTTATTCCATATGCATCCAAATATGTTATTATCATAGTTTAATAATTGAAAGACTATCATCATTTTTTATCTAAAGTTACTTTAATTCATATTTTTGATCAAAAATGAAGTTGGATCGCTCGGCATCAGGGAAATCCAAATCAAAACCTCAATGAGATACCACCTCACACCCGTCAGAATGGCTAAAATTAACAAGTCAGGGAACGACAGATGTTGGCGGGGATGTGGAGAAAGGGGAACCCTCCTACACTGTTGGTGGGAATGCAAGCTGGTGCAACCACTCTGGAAAACAGTATGGAGGTTCCTCAAACAGTTGAAATTAGAGCTACCGTTCGATCCAGCAATTGCACTACTGGGTATTTACCACAAAGATACAAATGTCGGGACCCGAAGGGGTATGTGTACCCCAATGTTTATAGCAGCAATGTCCACAATAGCCAAACTGTGGAAAGAGCCAAGATGCCCATCGACAGACGAATGGATAAAGAAGATGTGGTATATATACACAATGGAATATTATGCAGCCATCAAAAGGAATGAGATCTTGCCATTTGCAACGACATGGATGGAACTGGAGGGTGTTATGCTGAGTGAAATAAGTCAATCAGAGAAAGACATGTATCACATGACCTCACTGATATGAGGAATTCTTAATCTCAGGAAACAAACTGAGTGTTACTGGAGTGGTGGGGGTGGGAGGGATGGGGTGGCTGGGTGATAGACATTGGGGAGGGTATGTGCTATGGTGAGTGCTGTGAATTGTGCAAGACTGTTGAATCACAGATCTGTACTTCTGAAACAAATAACGCAACACATTTTAAGAAAAAAGAAAAAGAAGAAGATAACAGGAGAGGAAGAAAAGGGGAGTAAGTCAGAGGGGGAGACGAACCATGAGAGATGATGGACTCTGAAAAACAAACTGAGGGTTCTAGAGGGGAGGGGGGTAGGGGGATGGGTTAGCCTGGTGATGGGTATTGAGGAGGGCACGTTCTGCATGGAGCACTGGGTGTTATGAACAAACAATGAATCATGGAACACTGCATCAAAAACTAATGATGTAATATATGGTGATTAACATAACAATAAAAAATAAAAAAAATGAAGTTGGAAGTTTCAAATATAGTGATCATGCATTTGCATTTTTATTTCAGTAAACTGTATATTTATTATATTTTAACATTTTCATATTGAGGTTATTCATTTGCTTTTCTAATTGATTTGTAAAACTTTTATAGATTAAAAGACACTATCTCTTTAATGAAAATGATCTTTCCACTTTTTCAAATGTCTTTTCATTTTTCTAAAAGATTTTATTTATCTATTTATATATCTGAGACAGAGAGAAAGAGAGAGGGAGGGAGAGGGAGGGAGAGAGAATCTGAAGCAGACTCTGTGCTAAGCACGGAGCTGGACACAGGGCCTGAGCCCACGATCCCATGATGGGGGGGTCATGACCTGAGTCAAAACCAAGAGTTGGATGCATAATTGACTGAGCCACCCAGGTGCCCCCAAATGTCTTTTAATTAATGAACGTTAATTTTTTTATAGATGGCTTTTTTACCTTCCTTTGTTGTTTTTGATTTTCTAGAATGACCTAGTCAATGGATAGATCACACAAATATATAAATTCTTCCAATTAAGTTTTTTTTAAAAAAATTTATGTCTTCGGTTGTATAGTATGACAAATGGATCCAATTAGTTTTTTTCTAAATATAATTATTTAATTTTCCAAGACCAGCTGTCAGATAATTCATGCTTCCTAGTGATCTGAAATACCATTTATCATATACTGAATTCTTATATATAATATAATGATATATGTAATTTGTTCATTGTGGTGGGAAGTTGTTATATTTTTTCCATTGTTTTATCATCTATTGCAAATATATATATGCCTCTGTGTGTGTGTGTGTGTGTGTGCATACAGAGATGCATATATACAGAAATACATGCATATATATTTAAAAACACACACAGTATATACATATATATTATCTTATTATGAATGTTCATCAATCTTTTTAGTGCTTTCACCCGTTTTTTTCTTCTATGAGTACTTGAAACAACGTTAAGTTAAAGCAAATTTCATTGGGATTTTGAAATTGTGTTAACATATCAATTAATTTGTAAGGAATTTGCAGTACTGAATCTTCCTATCCTAAAGACATTAGATCCTTAAGGAAAGTTTAACATTTTCCTTTTTATGGTACTCAGTTTTAAAGCTTTAATCTTTGGTATTTTACAATAGCTGTTGCTGTTGTAAATAGGACTGTTTTTCCTATTTAACTTCTTAAAGTTTATTTGATCCAGCCATCTTGCTAAATTCTATTCTTTCTTTTTTTTTTTTTTAAAGATTTTATTTATTTATTTGAGAGAGAGAGAATGAGAGATAGAGAGCACGAGAGGGAAGAGGGTCAGAGGGAGAAGCAGACTCCCTGCCGAGCAGGGAGCCCAATGCGGGACTCGATCCCGGGACTCCAGGATCATGACCTGAGCTGAAGGCAGTCGCTTAACCAACTGAGCCACCCAGGCGCCCTAAATTCTATTATTTCTAATGATTTTTATTTATTTTAAAAGATTTTATTTATTTATTTGATACACAGAGAGAAGGAGATGGTGAGAGAGAGAACACAAGCAGGGGGAGTGGCAGGCAGAGGGAGAGGGAGAAGCAGGCTCCCCGCTGAGCAGAGAGCCCGATGGGGGACCGGGTCCCAGGACCCTGGGATCACGACCCAAGAGGAAGGCAGACACTTCACAGACTGAGCCACCCAGGCGTCCCTATTTCTAATGATTTTTAATGGGAGTACAAGCATGGGCAGGACTTGTCACGGTGAAGCTTCAGAAGAAGAAAAAGTCTTGTAAATGGACACTTACCATGCCATTAATGAGCATCTGTAGTGGAGATGGTTGGTGAGAATGTGGGCAGAGCAGTCATAGGCTTGGTGGTAGATGAGTACTTCAGCCAAATCTTCCCAGCAAAATTGTCACTGGGACTGAGTTTTAAAAGATGCATAGGAGTTAGAGATGCACAGATTTTGAACTCTGTGACAGTTCTGATTTTGTCAGTGGAGCTATAATGTGGAATGAGCTACAATTTGTCCTCTTGAAGCAGGATGGGCCAAGAGATTATAGGTGAACAGTGTGGCTTATTTTATAAACTAACCAGTTCTTTCACTCCTTTGCTATTTTGATAATGTGTGTGTATAACCAGTGGTGAATGATAAATCACAGATGTATATTTTTATAACATACAAAAGATTTTAAATTTGTCCTTTTGGATATTAATATTCTTTCCCCCCTTCTTTTAGTCATAGTAAAATAAATGGTTTAAAGAAATTCACATTCAACAAACTATTCTTTTTTTTTTTAAGATTTTATTTATTTATTGGGGGTGCCTGGGTGGCTCAGTCGTTGGGCATCTGCCTTCAGCTCAGGTCATGGTCCCAGGGTCCTGGGATCAAGCCCCACATTGGGCTCCCTGCTGGGCGGGAAGCCGGCTTCTCCCTCTCCCACTCCCCCTGCTTGTGTTCCCTCTCTCGCTGTGTCTCTGTCAAATAAATAAATAAAATCTTAAAAAAAAGATTTTATTTATTTATTTTAGAGAGAGAGAGAGAATGCAAGTTGAGGCAGGGGCAGAGGAAGAGGGAGAGAGAATCTCAAGCAGACTGCTGAGCACAGAGCCCGACATGCGGTTTGATCCCAGGACCCTGAGATCACGACCTGAGCAGAAACCAAGAGTGGGACACTTGACCGACTGAGCTACTCAGGCACCCGTCAACAAACTATTCTTAATAACAATATCTAACTGTAATCTCTTTTACTTATTTCCAGATATGTGATCCTTACTATTTATGGTAAACACTAATTTGCTCCTTTTAATACCATATGAATTTAGGATAACATGAAAGAGTATGATAATACTTGAAATATTTAAATCTCTATAGAAATAGTAGCTGTTTGTGCTATTTTAAAATCTCCATAAAGTGAAGGATACTTTCTATAATGTTTACTTTGTGTAATATTTATGTAAATCAGGCAGAATGAGGAATATAACATTTATTATCTTATTCAAAAATTATAGAACTCAAGGGGCACCTGGGTGGCTCAGTCAGTTAAGTGTCCAACTCTTAATTTCAGCTCAGGTCATGATCTCAAGGTTGCGAGATTGAGCCCTGTGTTGGGCTCAATGCTGGGCATGGAGCCTGCTTAAGATGCCCTCTCTCCTTCTCCCTCTACCCTTTTACTAAAAAAATAAATAAATACAAAGAAAAATTATAGAACTCAAAAGAGTTAAAACTGTGTCTAATCATAGGGCTGATAGGAGAGAAAGCAGGAGACTAGACCCCCTTCATTTTCATTTTGGTGTCTTTCACAATGATCTCATCAAATGTCTCATTTAATGCAATCATTTGGGATTATTAAATCAAGATAAAAACAAGATTGGATCACATTCTTGTACAATTCTCTTCAGTGAAAGAAACTTCTTCCAATAATGCTAAACAACTTACCAAAATTTTAATTTATATTTCCAATTAATTATTCCCTTAGTTTCCAGGAAAATGTGACTGGAGGCAGGAAACCCCACCTTCCCAAAATGCTACATGTTCTTTTCATTATGAAATGCCTCAGAGAAAGAAGACAATGTAAAAGAAGCCATGTTTGCAAGTGGGAAAAGTGTTGCATCCTGGGAGATGAGTGTGTGTGTGTGTGTGTGTGTGTGTGTGTGTGTGTGTGTGTGTGTGAGTGTATTCTTCATCCAGTTTGTCCAATTTATCTGTCTCCATCTGGAATGTATTTCTCAGACTGCTCTGAAATCTAGATAACTTTATTGAATGGGACTTGGTAGTCTTATCTAATGACACTACTCTTCGATGCTGGGGATAAGACTTCTACTCTTCAAAGAATTGATAGGTCATTCATTCTACAAAACTTACTCAATGCACATTAATTCATTCAACAAATACTAAGTACCTTTTCTGTGTATGGCCTTCCAAGAGTTTCTATTCTAATATGGGGATTCAGATAGCACAGGCTGAATATAATAACTAAGTAAATTGTACATGGTGTTAAGCAAGTGCTAAAGAAAAATGTAAACATAGAAGACAGTAATGAGTGTGGATATGGGCAAGATGGCCTATACTGACCTCTGTGCGAAGCATTCTTGTATGAGAGTTTTATACATGTTATCTGATTTATTCCAGGCAACCACCCTGCAAACATAGAAACAGAGGCAATAAGAAGCTAATGACTAGGTCACACAATTAGTAAGGAAAGATCCAAAATTAAAATGTAGTATTCCTGCCTCCAAGACCCCTTGGCCTCTGCAGTAGAGATTTAATTTGGGGAAAGCAGGTGTATAGAGACCCACAGAACACAATGGGATAAATGGTGGAAGGCGGGTTCATAGAGCAGTTCTTGGCAAATTACTGCCTGCCGCCAAATGTGGCCTGCCTCTTGTTGTTGTAAATAAAATTTTATTGGAGATCAGCTGCATTACTTTTTAAGCAACAAATTTGGTGGCTTAAAATCGCACATATTTATTCTCTTCCACTTCTGGATGTCAGAAGGGCAAAATCAGTTTCACAGGGACAAAATCAAGGTGTCCTATATGGAGGCTCTAGGGGAGACTCCCTTTCTTTGTCTTTTTCATCTTCTAAGGACGCGTTCCTTGGATTGTGGCCCCTTTCTCCATCTTTAAAGCCAGGAGCATAGCATCTTGCTTCAGTTGTCACATTGCCTTCTGTCTCTGTGTCTAAATGTCCCTCTGCCTCCCTCTTTTAAGGAGACTTGTGATTACCTTTAAGTCCCACTCAGGTAATCCCAGATTATCTCCCTATTTCAAGACCCTTGGTTTAATCACATTTACAAAATCCCATTTGCCACATATGGTAACTTTTACAGGTTCTAGGGATTAGGACCTGGATATCTTTGGGGACCACACCAGACATGCTCATTTGTTAGTTTGTTGCCTTTGGCTGCTTTCTTGCTATGGCAGCAGAATTCAATAATTTTCAACAGAGAATGTATGACTTAAAATATTTACATGTGGCCTTTTACAGAAAAAGTTTGCCTTCCCTTGCTGCAAAAAAGAAGCACCTGCCTAGAGGAAAAGGGAATTTCTGACATCAGAAACCACTGCTCTCTGGTAGGGAAATGGAAGAAGTCAAAGTTCAATCACATCAAAATTAAATTAAGTCAAAATTCCCTTCACCCTTATATGAACGTAGGGTCTTCAAGCAGCAGGAAGATTTTCTTCTGCTGTTTCATATGACTAAATCTTTATTCTGACCCCCTGGAGAAAATATCCTTTCAGGATTAAAAGCAAAACACTAGTTTAGAGTCAATGGAGTAAAAAATTCTAATCTGTTGATGGTGTGCACCAGCGTAGTTTCCCAATGACATTTTGTCAAGCAATGAAGTAACTAGCAAAGTGAAGCCCATGCTTAAACTAAAATTTTTTAATTTTTTTTTAAACTAGCACTTTGGACCCACATCATGTCAGTCCTGTTATTGTACAAATGGAAATTTAAATTTCAGGTTTATGTAATGTTTACACTGCAAATATCACCCTAACTGCTGTAAGGGTACACAAGACATCTGGGAATACAGTGCTGTTTCAAAAAGTATAGTTTTCATAGTATCACAGCAATGCTTTCAGTAAATATGTAATTATAAGTGACCCCAAATTTGCAAATACTGGCAAAAACGCGCAATCTTTTCGATGAAACAAAATTGTTCATGTGGCTGAGTTTTGTGTAGAATTCTAAGATCTGTAAAGATCATTGAATGGTAGGCCTATAGTAGAGAGAGAACAAAAGCCAACTCTTTATGTTTAGAACCATGTTCATTCATTAACTACTCAGGTTTGGATTTTGTGCATCCTTATTTTTCAGTTAATGATATCTTAGGTGTAGTAATAACCAATACTTATATAGAGCTTCTCATGGGTCAGGCAACAATGCAAGTGTTTCATTCACATCAACACATTTAATTCTTTCAATTGGAGCTATTAGTACCCCTCTACAGAGGTAGAAGTTGAGGAACAGAGGGACTAAGTAGCTTAACTAAGATCATACCACAAAATAACATAAGACTAAAAATTTGAACCCAAGAATACAAAAGCTATCCTTTTAACCACTACCCTGGGTACACATGTACATTTATGCCAAGAAGCTCTTGATCTCCGAGATATGCAAGAGACAGTAAGTAGATCAGTAAGACAGCAGTCCTGCTAGGCCAGAAGAATTTTCTTCTAGAAGCTCCTGAAAGACTTCTAATGAAGGGTTACACATTATTATCATATACCAATATACCTAAAACTCATTTCAGATTCGTCTTGTTAATTTGAGGCTTTTGCTAATTAGCTCTTAACCTTGACTGCATATTAGAATATTTGGCAGGTTATTAAAAATACCAGTCCTTGGCTCCATCCCAGGCCAAATACATCAGACTCTCTGGAGATGGCACTTTGAGTATAGGTATTTAGTGAGTGCCCTGTGGGTGATGCTGGCCTGCCACCAGGGCTGAAAACACAGTCTGGTCCCTGAAATACCTCTCAGAGGTAGTGCCGAGGTTTCAAATACTTCACTATAAATCACAGCATTAGGTGTTAGAGATGAGAACATTTTCAACTACCTGGTTGTTAATCAAGACTGAGAAACAGGGTGCATTTAGATAAATGCTTATATATTTTGGATTCAGTCTCTGCGTGTTTTTTGATATTTCCAGCATTTTCCAGATCCAGCATTCTGAGACTTCTAACATAGCTTCTGCATCAGAGAACTAGATCCATGGAAAGAGGTGGGAGGGATTCTTCTCTGGTGTACATTCCAAACCTTGCAATGCCCGTCAGCCCAGAAGTAGAGGGAATATGTGTGTGACTATCCCACTGGACTCTGTTGTAATGCACCAGCTTGTTACTATTCAGCATGCTGCATGGTCTGTTTCATTTCTATTAAAGAAAGAAAAAAAAGCTTCTAATTCATAAGAAAAGCACAAGGATTTGGCCAAACATTTCCAGAGTTCTGATTATGACACTGAACAGATCAACAGACTCTATTTCACTTCAAGCAATGTTAACATCTAGCTCTGGCATAAACTGGAATTTTTTTTTCTTGAAGGAACAAGCCTCAAGTAGGCCAGCCATGGAGGGCATATGGAGGACGTTAAAACCGTTAGGGCTCATTAGCATGGTGCAGCAGGCTTGTCAGATATAGATGATCCTGAGATTTTCCCCCAGCCCAGGCACACAGACACACACAGACACATGGACACGCACACAGACACACACATACATAGTGAAAGAGTTCAGCTGGCTGAGTTTGCCAGTTTATTAATAACAATGAAATATAGGTATACCAATATACCTAAAACTCATTTCAGATTTGTTTTGTTAATTTTAGGCTTTTGCTAATCAGCTCTTAACCTTGACTGCATTTTAGAATGTTTGGCAGGCTATTAAAAATACCAGTCCTTGGCTCCATCCCAGGCCAAATACATCAGATTCTCTGGAGATGGCACCTTGAGTATAGGTATTTAGTGAGTGCTCTCTGGGTGATGCTGGCATGCCACGAGGGCTGAGAACACAGTCTGGTCCCTGACATATCTCGTAGAGGTAGTCATATGAATGTGTAAAAAAAACCCCAAAGAACACAAGGAATTTTTTCCTCTGAGTTTAGTGTCGATGTATTTATTAATTCTAGGAGAAAAATACACTGGGAGGTGACATGGAATAATAAAAGATACTATGTTTTTTCACCATTTCTATAATGAATCATAGAGCCTTGTTGTGGCTGGGCTGGCTGGCTGGGCATCTATGTAAATTCCAGAGGTATTCCTTGCCTTTGTCCTTGGAGATGCCCTAAAGTGGATAGTTTCATTTGACAGCATCCTGGACTCTTGAGGGAACGAAGATAAAGAGTTGACAAGATGATCTAATAAATCTTTTATGCTTCCTTCATCTTTTATTGGGTGGAAACAGTAAGCATGCATTCAGAAATGGACTCTGACCTTCAATGGGTGAATAGAAGATGCCCATATTTGTGCACACTTACTCTAAATATCCTTTCGTGCATGAATTTCCATCATTGTGGACCAGTAGAAAAATCAAAGAATGGCGGAAATGCTGGGACTCTGGCCAGAAGTTAAATGTGGCCATAATAGCTCATAGGGATGAGAGACCATTGGCCACTGTAGAATTCTTTAAATGAGAAGCTGGGTTTGGGCCAATAAGTGTCTCTTTCAGACTTACTTCATCTCTCAATGCCTTTTTTTTTTTTTTTTTTTTTTTTTTACTTTGCCTCCTTTGGAATGGAACAGTGGCAATCACCTCTTTCTGATCATCAGAGACTCTGATATTTTTCAGAATACAAGGGTCATTACTATAATTGGGACAACATTAATTTTGAATCAGGGTGGGGACATATCAGGGTCATATCTTGACATTTTGATATGGGCATAGTTAGATGTTGCTTAACATTTTTTTCTTATGACTCTAAGTCTGGGATGGGGACAAGATTGTTTCTCATAGAGTTTCTAAAATGATACACATAAGATTATGTGGAAAGAATAATGAGATGCACAACTGTAGTCTTGTCGTGGCTCCAGAGGCTAGTCAGTCCAACAAAGCTGCCTCGTGTGATGGTCCTCCACATGATGGGGAGCTGGCACAATTCTACTTTTCTTTCGCCTTACATGTTCTCAATTTCTAGTCTTCTCTTAACAAGCTTATAGCAGCTTTTGATTGTGTATTGACTCTGCCAGGTGCCCTAATTCCCTTCTCTATTCCTTTGCTGAGATCATTCCTGCCATCTGAAACACCTGCCGCTTCCTCTGCTAATTTGTGCTTCTTCAAGACAATGAAAATGATCACCGAATCGACCATTTTGACTGTTAATCACTTCTGATCTCTTCTTTACATGTACTGGGATGTAAACTTGACAATTTTGATATGCCATTTTGGAAATAATAGGTCATTTTGTATATATTTCTTCACAACCAAGTTTCAGGGTCTTTAGAGCAGTTCTATTGACTTCCAACCCCTTTCTCTCCTCCTCAGGACAATGTGAATGCCACCTAATTCAGGATGACAGACTAATTGCTTGGTGAATGAATCTGATATGCTTAGCGGAATTTTTAGTGTTTTATAGAGAATGGTAGCAATGGAAGCAGAATATGAAAATGAATCAACATTTATACAAATTATGTATATATCCATTGCATGTAGTCTAAGAGAATAAGAGAACATTCTGAAGAAACTTGTGCTTTGAGCCCAAATAGGCCTTGTTACATTTCACAGTTGCTTGTTTTAGAGTACTTCCCTATTTTTAAAAAAATATTTTATTTATTTTTTAGAGAGAGACAGAGAGAGAGAATGAGAGCACAAGCAGTGGGGAGGAGGAGAGGGAGAGGAAGAAGGAGAAGCAGACTCCCTGCTGAGCCCCACAAAGGCCCCCTTTCCAGGACCCTGAGATAATGACCTAAGCCTAGGCAGCCCCTTAACCAACTGAGCCACCCTGGTACCCCCTAGAGTATTTCTAACTGTATTTATTCAATGATTATATATCACTGAATGAGAACCGAAGAGAAGTCATCAGCTCAGAGATTGTTATTAGAAGATAATAAAGAAAAATGTTAGGCATGAGTTTATTAATCTGTTCCTAAAACCTGAATAAGATCATTTTTAAATTTTTTTAAAAGATTTTATTTATTTATTTGACAGAGAGATACAGAGCAAGAGAGGGAACACTAGCAGGAGGAGTGGGAGAGGGAGAAGCAAGCTTCCCACTGAGCAGGGAGCCCCATGCGGGGCTCAATCCCAGGACCCTGGGATCATGACCTGAGCTGAAGGCAGATGCTTAACCATCTGAGCCACCCAGGCACCCCAATAAGATCATTTTTGAGCCCTCAAAAGTTGACCACATTACTTTAAAGGCACTTTTAGACTTTGATTTTAATTTTTAAAGGTAATTTTGGAAAGACCCTGAGGAAAAGTTGTGATTGAGGCAAGTATTTTTTTTTAGTCACGTTAAAAAAAAATCCCCCCCCCCAGCTTAAGAACCAGTTTCTTCCTTCTTTTTTCTTAAGATTTTATATGTCTATTTATTTGAGAGAATGAGTTTGAGCAAGGGGAAGGAGAAGGAGGGGAAAGTATCTCCAGCAGACTCTGATCTGAGTGTCAATGCTGGAGCCCAAGGTGGGGCTCAATCTCATGATCCTGAGATCATGACCTGATCCGAAACAGTCAGATGCTTAACTGATTGAGTCACCCAGGTGCCCCCAGTTTCTTCCTTCTGAGTGTTCAGTCATGGTTAGTGCCTTTTAAAAATGCCACATCTGAGAAAATGAAAATTAAATATCAATTCCATGGTCTCAGAAAATTACTGTATCTTCCTCCCCAAGTCACACTCCCTTTCTGGGAGTAGCTGTGATGAATTTAGTACCCAAACCAGTATCTGTTCAGCAGGTTTCTGTGTAACTTTTTTAGAGGGAACTGGAAGTCTGTCTTAAAACAACAACTTAATTTTATTATCCTTGTTTAGTAATTAAAGCAAATAGTTTGTGTCCTATTTGCCATCCAAAAATATCTTTGGTTTCTTTTGTTTCTAATTTCCATAGTTTGCAAAAATGGAGAAACTATTTTAAAATAAGATACTCTGAGGGGAAGAATTGGTTATTGTGGAAATAATGAGCTCATTCATTCTTGATCTTTTACCTAGAGGAGAGTCTGAGAACTATAATGCATTACATTAGCATATGTGTTTATGTAACTTAATTTTATTGGGTACTTGAAACCCATATTTGTACATGCAAATAGAGCCCCAAACATGCAAATACATTTGACTTCATCATGAAAATATTTACTTGGGCATACAAATGAGATTTCCTACTCATAAGCTACACAGCCGCATACATTCAATTTTGAGTTAATATATGAATCTCTCTCCATTATACAGAAGACATTAAATGTCCATATATAATAAACATATTTAAAAAATAATCCTTTAAACCAGGCTTCTAATTATGCTAAATGCAAAACAAAAACAAAAACAAGAAAAACACCCTGGGCAATATACCTAAGAAGGATAAATACAATTCTACAGTTTTAAAAATAATAGAATAATGTGGCATTTATAAATGGATTAGACTAAGAAAATAAAATATTTACAATATTAACAAATGCTATTACAACTTTGTGAAAGAGAACCTAACTGGCTAGGGTAAAACAAAGATATCAAAAGTATAATTATTATAATTTTTCCTATTTTCTACCAGTTGGGGAATGGTGTCAAATACTTTAAGATATTCCAAAATGTAGCCTCTTTAAACTGACAGGGATGGGGGATCTTATTACTCTGGAAGGTAATCTAATATAACATGGTTGAACTCGTGTAGATGATTGTACTGCTATGGTGGCTAATATTCCTTATCAAGGAAAATTTCCACTTCTGCATAATCAGCTTTCAACAGTGAAATGACCTGAGATGGACCTTGATTTTTTTTTTTTTTTGGTTGCCTCAGTAATATCTTTCAGTGATTCCATGTGGTTTGGGAAGAATATTTCTTTATGAAGCCATTATGCCAAGGATCAATATGCATTTGCCATCAGAGTTCTCAGGCTTTCACATCTTCAGTTTGGTTTCCCCTTTCCCATCTGAATTCAGTCCTGACCTTCCACTAGAAAGGAGAAATGCTACCATATAAGTACTGGATAGAGGACCTGAATAGACATTTTTTTCCAAAGAAGATATATAGATGGCCAACAGATGCATGAAAAGGTGCTTAACATCACTAATCATTAGGGAAAGGCAAATCAAAACCACAGTGAGATGTCACCTCACACCTGTAAGAATGACTAAAAGTGTTGGTGAGGAGGTGGAGAAAAAGGAACTCTCCTGTACTATTCAGAGGAAGGTAATTGATGCAGCCACGGTGGAAAACAATATGGAGGTTCTTCAAAAAATGAAAAATAGAAATATCATATGATCTAATAATTCCACTACTGCGTATTTACTCAAAAAAACAAAAGCACTAATTTGAAAAGATTTATGCACCCCTATGTTTATTGCAGTGTTATTTAAAATAGCCAAGATATAGGAGCAATCTGTGTCCATCAATAAGTGAATGGATAAAGTTGTGGTATATTCATACACAATGGAATATTTCTCAGCCGTAAGAAAGAATGATATCTTGCCATTTGCAACAACATGGATATATATATATATATATATATAGAGAGAGAGAGAGAGAGAGAGAGAGAGGGTATTATGCTAAGTGAAATAAGTCAGACTGAAAAAGACAAATACCATATGATTTCACTCATATGTAGAATCTAAAAAACAAAACCAAATGAATAAACAAAAAGCAGAATCAGATCTATTAATAAAGAGGGAAAAAAAGTGATGATTCCCCTCTTGAAGGGAGTTGGGGAGATGGCCAAAATGGGTGAAGGTGAGAGGGAGGTACAGGCTTCCAATTATGAAATGAGTAAGTCACAGGAATAAAAGGCACAGCATGAGGAATATAATCAATGATATTTTAATAGTGCTGTATGATGACAGATGGTAGCTACACCTGTGGTGAGCATAGCATAACTTACAGAGATATTGAATCACTAGGTTGTACACCTGAGACTAATGTAACATTATATGTCAGCTATACTCAAAAATAATTTAAAAAAAAGGACGGACGGAAGGACAGACGGACAGATGGAAGGAAGAAAGAAGGAAGGAAAGAAGGAAGGAAGGAAGGAAGGAAGAAAGAAAGAAAGAAAGGAAGGAAGGAAGGAAGGAAGGAAGGAAGGAAGGAAGGAAGGAAG